>NC_060909.1:13596291-13848791 GCF_014805685.1 Silurus meridionalis
TAACATGAGCACTGGAGTGTGTAATTATAAGTAATGTACTTTCTACAGTCTTATACAGTCATTATGGTTATAAAACTAGGAGCTACTGAGCAACTCATAAAATAGCTCAACATTTGTGATCATCACAGATCCAACACCAGCTTCTCCATGCCAGAGCCTTTAAACACTCCAGGAGGTCCAATGTCAAAACTCCAAACATGTAGTGGGATCCAATTACCACTGGTACGTCCCTAGATGGTTCGGGATGTTTGCGAGCTCGGGATCTACTCTTTAAAGGTCCATAATCTTCATGAGGTGGGACGTGACTGGAGCTGGCCAAACCTCCGGATGCCTCGGGATGGGGTGATAATGTGCATGTGATCAGATGTTCTGGAGCACAAGGTTATGATGTAAGATGTATGTTATGTGTAGGCTTTGCTAAAAAGATAAGTTTTTAATCTGCACTTAAACTGGGTGAGTGTGTCTGAACCCCGAACACTGTCAGGAAGACTATTCCAAAGTTTAGGAGCTAAATGTGAGAATGATCTACCACCTTTAGTGGACTTTGCTATTCTAGGAACTACTAGAAGTCCAGAGTTTTGAGATCTCAGGGAGCATGACGGATTGTAGCGTGTTAAAAGACTGGATAGATACATGGGAGCTAAACCATTTAGTGTTTTATAAGTAAGAAGTAGTAGTTTTTAGTCAATTCGAAACTTGACAGGTAGCCAGTGTAGGAAAGATAAGATTGGGGTTATATGATCGTATTTTCTTGATTTTGTGAGAACTCAGGCTGCCGCATTCTTAACTAACTAAAGCTTGTTTATTAATAGTGTGTACCACCATTCAGCAAGTGTCAGTTTCCAAGTCATATAGATTTTGGAGAGCACAAAACCCAACCTTGTTTCATATGTGTCAATATGGACAGTGAAGGACAATCAGTGTCTGGGTTTCTCAATTCTGTTGAGCTCATGAGCACTTGTGTTAGTGTGAGAAGGCTTGTCAAAGCTAGAGATAGATATAACCTGCCAATTTGGAAAAAAGTAATTAACTGTTGCATAGTTAAAGTTTGGGCTATCTGTTACTACTTTAATTTTCAATACGTCAGACAGCCCCAGACATTTTTATGAGTTGGCTGTCAGCACAGCCATTCAGATTTTACTAAGGACTTCACTGAGGTGATGCAAGTGGTCCATGAACATGTTAGAGTGTAATATGCCGGTGTTCAGTTAGGCAGCCATAAAGTGCTGATAGAGGGCAGAACACACATTAACCACTGATGTGTTGCAGGGGAGATGCAGGGAAGTAACCCTAGAGGCTCTGAAAGCAATCTTGGTTTTGACATCCAAGATTAGGGCTAATCTAACAGCTGCCATGATGAAAAGATAATCAGTGTTATTCACTCAACTGTCCTAATGTTATAAGGTCATAATGTTATGTCTTGTTTGTGTATACAAGGCATGATTCTGTTTAGTTTATAATTATATTTGAGAACCCATTTCTCATAAAAGTTTATTAGAACCCTTGCTATCTAACCAATGCAAACACAAATAGAGACAGAAACATAATGACACTGAAGTCAATTTATTTCCCAGCGTACATTTTTCTAAACAACTAGAAAACAGTAGTAAAAAAATCACACCATTTGCATCTGTTCAACATTTCAGTCTCACTAAATTCTAATAAAGAGCTACCCACTGCAATGCCGCACTGTTGTCGATTGTAAGCTTCGGTTTCTGTTAATGCAGTGTTAACCTGGAATAAAACCAGATCAACTTTTATCCCAACCAGGATCAAGTGAGTTTGAGTGAAACTAAAAATAAAACCAAGTCAAATTTTTATTTTACTAGAAACCAATAGATTCAAAAATTAGGAATAAACAATACATTTAAAACTGCACAAATGAAGATTTTGTGTTTTATTTGTAGTTTGTTTTTGACCAATCACATGTCTTTTTATTTTGTCCCTACACCAATTAAAGTCAACAACCAAACTCCACACTTTTATATTGGTGGTTGAACTTTGCTATCATAGCTCATCATACAATAGGCATAGAGATTAATGTAATCTAGCACACTAAGTTATGATTAAGGGTAGCTTGCTACTGTTTTCAGAGTAATGTTACTAGCTGAATTAGCTAATTATTCAAAAGTCAAAGCACAAGCTCACATCAGCACCTCATAAATTTTAAATAGATTAAATTAATATATTCTCTCACTGCTCAGCTGGATTCTGTTTCATCTAATTAAATATTCATTAGAATCACACCTGAAATGTCAGAGGAGGAAAAGAGGAAGTGATGAAATAAATTATAATTAAAAAAAGCAGCTGTTTGTTATTTAAAAAAGAATTATGTTATATCTGTTAGAGAGCCTGATCCTAACTTTGAACAAAAATTAACAGTTTCTTCAAAAAATCACTTTTCAATTATTTCTAAATCTATGAAGGTCTGGACAAAAATCCTAGCTTTATTCCTGTTTTACTATAAATGGGATGTGGCCTTGCCAATGTGACCATCTTTCTCTTAGCTTGTCTCTCCATTTTGAGTTGAATTAAACAGAGAACTGCTACTTGAAACAGATCCATAATGATCTGAAGAGCTGATGCTGGAACAACACAGAGAGGCATTCCTTATGCACAAATATAAATTCCTGCTGTTTCACACTCTTAAACTGCTTACAGTATCATTGCAATCTCAGTGTATTTTTATGACAGTAAAAATGTTTTACATGCACTTTCTTGGCACATTAACATATGCTCACAATTTAACAGAAAGAGAATCACTAATATATTAAGAGTTGGTGTAAACTTTAATACAGGATCAGACATACTGTACACTTATTTAACATAACTGTAATATGTAATACCATTAAATACCATGTTTGCTGTGGATTATTGTTCTACATAATACTATTACATGATAAGTATTTACATTTCTCATTAGTGTGAAGAGTAAAGTGTTAGTTTTTTGTAGGAATGAGATTATTAAATGGCAAAACACTAGATGTGTTGGTGTGTAATTAGAACAAAATATTTTGATCTCACACTTTTAGCACAATAAACATCAACTGAGGATAATTGTGTGTGTGTGTGTGTGTGTGTGTGTGTGTGTGTTAACCCATTTAATATAAAAAAATTTCTAACAATTATTGAACAATTAATGTCAATTATTAATTTTTTTTTTAAAAGTCCATGATAAAAACGGGTTTTATGTCTGGTGACTGGTAGTAGAATGCAGTAAGTCTAGGTCTATAGTGTAAATGCTTTTACAAAATGACAAATCTCCAGCAATTAGAAAACAAGTGTTTTATTCCAAGTAAACATTGCCTGGCTCAGTTTAAAAAGACAAAATAGCAATCCTATGCAGCAGTATGGCACAAATAATCAAATAAAATGATGACAAAATAAAGGTAACTTAGAACTTAGAGGGTAATTATGATCAACTTCATTATAAACTGAATTAAATCAAATAATAAATAAGTAAAAATACTAAATACAGTGGAACCCAGTGATGTAGATGTCCTAGGGGGTCGCAAAAAAGCATCGAGGTAACCGATAATCGAGATAAACGAAACCAAAATGGCGGCAGTAACTAAGTTTCTGAAAACTTATGACCATCAGGCTGAAGTAATCCGCACAAACACACAAAGCAAAGTGTCAGAAAAAACTTACGTCCGCGATGCCGAGGGGGAGATAAGCCAAGCGAGAGAGAGAGAGAGAGAGAGAGAGAGAGAGAGAGTTTGTGAATGGAAAAATAGGGAAATTAAAAAATACCGCGACCGGCGGCACGGCGCGAAGCCGGAAAAAAAACCCGGAAGATCCAAAACCGAACCCGAAACCAAAAACGAGGGACAGAAAAGTCTCAAACGTGAACCGCCAAAGGGGGCGTGGCAGGTGCTTTCTCGGCCACTTTCTCTGAAGCTCCCGGCTTCAACTCCTTACCGAGAGAGCCGTGCTCCTTACTGAGCGCGCGCGTCGCTCCTTACCGAGAGAGCCGTGCTCCTTACCCTGCTCGCGCGCGCGCTCGGTAAGGAGCACGGCTCTCTGGGTAAGGAGCGGCGCGCGCGCTCGGTAAGGAGTTGAAGCTGGGAGCGCCGCGCTCCCGTTCATCGCATAACATTTAACAAAAAAAATGCATATGTGCACTTACTAACAGCAGAGATTCACCAGTATACAATACAACACCTGTAGTATCTGTAAGGTTTGATTTTTCCGCCACTTCCGCGAGTTCTTCTGAGATAACCGAGATAACTGACGTTAAATGGCAAATTTTTCCCCCCCTTATGCTCGAGATATTAGGGTTCGGCGATCGACATAACCGATAAAAAATGCTTAGAAAAAGCGAGAATTTGGCGGTTCCACTTCAAAAAGGTCGACTTAATAGGGTTGTCGAGATAACCGAGGTCGAGATAACCGGGTTCCACTGTAAATAAATGAATAAATAATTAAATTAAATTGAAACAATGATTAAATAAAAATATGATGAAATGTGAACCTATGGTAGGAAACAATGTTAAGAAATATGTAAAAATCATTACAACAATTATCAGTCAACAGTCACAACTGTGTGCTGGTGTGGAACTCATTGATTAGATGACACCTACCTCAGACATGGAGTAATTATAAAAAACATCACATCTGTTTGCTGGTGTGGAACTCAAGGAACTCATGGATTAGATATAACCTTCCTCAGACTTTATAAAACTTCTTGAAGCACTCAATGTGCATTGGCCTGGCACAATTTTCACAGCTAAATGATGTCCCATCCTCACAGACACATCATCTGACAAACCTTCTTCTTCTTCTTCTTCTTTCGGCTTTTCCCATTAGGGGTCGCCACAGCAGATCATCCGTCCCCCTGTCCTCTACATTTGCCTCTTTCAAACCAACTTTTAGGCATCCTCTCACCTTCCAAAATCTTGGAAGGAGAATGTTGACATTAACTACAGTCCAATCCGTCCTCAAAGCTCCCGTTCTTACTCCAAAATTTAATGGAACCACCTAAGGCGTTGATGAAAAAACGTCCCAAGCTGCACAGAGTGGCCTCCAGTCGAAGAGAACACTATCCAGAGGCAGGCCTGGACGAAGTGGGAAGATCCGCAGAGGGGAGAGGGGCAGGAACAGTGGTCACTGGAGCCTCAGGAGCATGTTTAACTTGACCGAGAGAGAGAGAGAGAGAGAGAGAGAGAGAGAGAGAGAGAGAGAGAGAAAAGGGTGGCAGGAAGAGAAGAATATGGATTATTAAATGTCCTTATTGTTGTATGAAAGTTAATATCACTGTGCATATTCAGTTTGAAGGATTTAGGTACATAAACAGTGCTAATGGAAGAGTTTTTTTTACATGAAACAGGTTCAATTACCTCTGGAATTATCTGTTTGATGAAACTTGTAGGCAAGGGATCGTGAATGCAGGTTGTTGTATGAAAGTTAATATCACTGTGCATATTCAGTTTGAAGGATTTAGGTACATAAACAGTGCTAATGGAAGAGTTTTTTTTTTTTACATGAAACAGGTTCAATTACCTCTGGAATTATCTGTTTGATGAAACTTGTAGGCAAGGGATCGTGAATGCAGGTTGATGATTTTGATGAGGAAATTAATGAAATTAGGTCATCTCCATGCTTCTACCAGTATGCCATCTTGTCCAACCGACTATCCACTTCCTGCTTCACCATCTCCACACCATCCAATAATTTTCCTCATTCATCAGCGGCTCAAAATACTCCCTTCATCTCTCAATACACTCCTCACTAGTCAACACATTTCCATCTCCATCCTTTATTGCTCTAACTTGCAGCACATCCTTCCCAGCTCGGTCCTTCTGCCTGGCCAATCGGTATAAATCCTTCTTTCCTTCCTTAGTGTCCAACTTCACAACCAGCTCCTCATATGCCTTTTCCTTCGCTTTTGCCCCATCCTCTTCCCTCTTCACCTGCTGCTGCATCTCCTTGTACTCCTGCCTACTTTTCCCATCACTCTGTCGATCCCAATTCTGTTTTGCCAACCTCTTTTCTCCTTATGCTTTCCTGCACTTCCTCATTCCACCACCATGTCTCTTTGTCTTCCTTTCTATATCCAGATGTCACACCAAGTACCTTTCTAGCTGTCTCCCTTATCACTTCTGCAGTAGTTGCCCAATCGTCCAGCACCTCTTCACTACCACCGAGTCCCTGTCTGACCTCTTCCCTGAATCTCACACTACAGTCTTCCTCCTTCAGTTTTCACCATCTTATTCTACTTTTAGTCCTCACTCTCCTCTTCTTCTTCACCTCCAATACCATCCTACAGACCACCATCTGATGCTGTCTAGCTACTCTGCCCCCTGCCAACACCTTACATTCTCCAATCTCCTTCAGGTTGCATCCCCTACATAGAACATAGTCCACCTGTGGTCCACCTCTTCAACTTTCAGCCCTATCAGAAACTCTCTTCACCTCCACTACACTCTTACTGTACTCTTCCTTCAGTATCACCCCTACACCATTTACTTTTCCATCCACACCATAGAACAGTTTAAATCCACCTCCAATTTTCCTGGCCTTACTCCCTTTCCACTTGGTCTCCTGAACACACAACATATCTACCTTTCTCCTCTCCTTCATATCAGCTAACTCTCTCACTTTACCTGTCATAGTACCAACATTTAAAGTACCAACCCTAACCTCCCCTCTCCTACACTTCTCCTTTCCCTGCTGTCTCTGTAGACGTCTTCCTCCTCTCCTTCTCCTCCTTCGGCCAACAGTAGCCCAATTTTCACCGGTACCATGTTGGCTAACGATACCTGTGGCGGTTGTTGGTAACCTGGGCCTCGACCGAGCCGCTATGAAATTCTGATTCGTGATCCACATATTCGATTTGGCACGTTTTACACGGGGTGGCCTTCCTAACGCAACCCTCCCCATTTTTCGGGCGTGGGACCGGCACTAAGAGTGCACGGGCTTGTGCAACCCCCTATTTCCTGCAAAACTAAAGGAATACTTGTACAGAGATTTCTCTTTTGTATAGCTTTTGGAACACATTTGCAGATGTTATGGTTCAGAAAACATCGTCATAGAATCTGCTTGTCTGTGTTTATTGGCCAGTAAGCAAGACCATCAAGCCTGGGTATATCAGTGACAGCAGCCGACATTGAGGACAGCCTCCTATGACCTTTTTTTTTTTTTTTTTTCAAGTTAAGTCAAGAAGCTTTTATTGTCATTTCAACCATATATATCTGGTGCAGTACACAGTGAAATGAAACAACGTTCCTCCAGAACCCAGGTGCTACATAAAACAACATAAAACAACAGTCACAGAACAGAAGAACACAGGGCCAGGAACTAAGATCCTCGCCACATAAAGTGCATGTGTGCAACTGGTGCAAACAGTGCAAAAGAAGACAGTGCAAGACAACACAGGACAGTGCAGGACAATACACAAAACACAAAATAGCTCCGCCAGGAAACCTGTCATAACAAAATAAGGTGCACAGTAGCAGAAAAATGTAAACAGAATTGTGCAATTCTACAATAGCAGCAATCAAAATAAAGTGAACAGTGGCAGAAAGATGTGGACAGAATATTGTGCAAAAGAACAAATCCCGAAATATGTGCAAAAAATGGCATGTAAACATTTTGTGGTAATGATTAGTGTGAGTGGTACTGAATGATGGGTATGCGAAGTGTATAATGTGTGTTGAGTTCGGTTTGTACAGACCAGTCACACAAAGTGAGTATGAGTGTGTGTGAATCATCCGGTTTGTGCAGATCAGTCACACAGTTGTGTGTAAGTGTGTGTGTGTGTGTGTGTGTGTGTGTGTGAGAGAGTTCAGTTCAGATGTTTGTTGAGGAGCCTGATGGCTTAAGGAAAGAAACTGTTACTGTCTGGTTGTGGTGGCCCAAATGCTTCGGAACCGCTTCTCTGATGGCAGGAGAGTGAAAAGTGTGTGTGACGGGTGTGTGGGGTCGTCCACAATGGTGTTTGCTTTGCGGATACAGCGTGTGGTGTCCATGTCCATGATAGAGGGGAGAGAGATTTCGATGATCTTTTCAGCCGTCCTCACTATCCTCTGTAGGGTCTGCACCGAGACAGTGCAGTTCCCAAACCAGGCAGTGATGCAGCTGCTCAGGATGCTCTCAATGGTCCCTCTGTAGAACATGGTCAGGATGGGGGGAGGGAGATGAGTTTTCCTCAGCCTTCTCAGGAAGTAGAGACGCTGCTGGGCTTTTTTGGTGATGGAGCTGGTGTTAAGTGTCCAGGAAAGGTTATCCGCCAGATGAACACCAAGGAATTTGGTGCTCTTGACGATCTCCACTGAGGATTCATCGATGATAAGTGGAGAATGGTCACTCTGTGTTCTCCTTTAGTCAACAACCATCTCTTTAGTTTTGTCCACGTTCAGAGACAGGTTGTTGGCTCCACACCAGGCTGTTAACCGTTGCACCTCCTCTCTGTATGCTGACTCGTCGTTCTTGCTGATGAGACCCACCATGGTCGTGTCATCTGCGAACTTGATGATATGATTCAAGCTGTGCGTTGCTACACAGTCGTGAGTCAGCAGAGTGAACAGCAGTGGACTGAGCACACAGCCCTGAGGGGCTCCAGTGCTCAGTGTGGTGGTGCTGGAGATGCTGTTTCCAATCCGGACTGACTGAGGTCTTCCAGTCAAGAAGTCCAGGATCCAGTTACAGAGGCAGGTGTTCAGGCCCAGTAGGCTCAACTTCTCAATCAGGTGCTGAGGGACAATCATACTGAATGCTGAGCTGAAGTCTATAAACAGCATCCTTACATAAGAGTCCTTGTTGTACAGGTGGGTGAGGGCCAGATGAAGGGTTGTGGAGATAGCATCGTCCGTGGAGCGGTTTGAACGATACGCGAACTGCATGGGGTCCAGTGCGGGTGGAAGCTGGGTCTTGATGTGCCTCATGACAAGCCTCTCGAAGCACTTAATCACAATGGGTGTGAGTGCAATGGGACGATAGTCATTGAGGCAGGAGACAGAAGACTTCTTCGGCACAGGAATGATGGTCGTTGTCTTGAGGCACGTAGGAACAGTGGCGCTGCTCAGGGAGATGTTGAAGATATCGGTGAAAACATCCGCTAGCTGTTGTGCACATTCCCTGAGCACTCTGCCAGGAATGTTGTCTGGTCCAGCAGACTTCCGTGGGTTAACTCTGCATAGAGTTTTCATAACTTCAGCTGTGGTTAGACAGAGCACCTGGTCAGTAGGAGGAGGGATGGTCTTCCTCGCCACCATGTTGTTCTGCATGTCGAAACGGGCGTAGAAGTCGTTCAGTGCATCTGGGAGAGGCGTCATGGTCACAAGCAGGTGATGTTGTCTTGTAGTTTGTGATGACCTGGATGCCCTGCCACATGCGCCGGGTGTCTCCGCTGTCCTGGAAGTGGCCGTGGATTCTCTTGGCGTGTGCACGCTTCGCCTCTCTGATGGCACGGGACAGTTTGGCCCTTGCTGTTTTCAAGGCCGCCTTGTCCCCTGCTCTGAAGGGGGAGTCTCTTGTTTTTAGCAGCGCACACATCTTGGCGGTCATCCACGGCTTCTGGTTGGAGCGTGTAGTGATGGTCTTGGAGATGGTCACATCATCAATGCACTTGCCGATGTAGCTGGTCACTGTTGACGTGTATCGCCATTGATTGCAGCTTCCCTGAACATGTCCCAGTCAGTGCATTCAAAACAGTCCTGGAGAGCAGACATGGATCCTGCTGGCCAGGTTCTCACTTGCTTCCGAGCTGGTCTTGAATGCCGCCTGAGTGGTCTGTATGTTTGTGTGGTCTATGTTTGTGTAAACAACATCCAGCACGTTTTATCCTCTGGATGCAAAGTCCACATTCTGATAAAATTAGGGAAGCACTGTCCTGAGATTTGCGTGATTAAAATCTCCGGCGACTATAAACAATCCGTCAGGGTGTGTTTTGAAGTTCGCTAATGGTCCCGTAGAGCACGCTGAGCGCTTCCTTAGCATTAGCGCTAGGTGGTATGTACACTCCGAGCACAATAGCAGTGGTGAATTCCCATGGTAAATAAAAAGGTCTACATCTCACAACAATAAACTCTAGCAGTGATAAGCAGTAGGTAGAAGCAAGGACAGAGTTCTTACACCGTTCCTTCTTGATGTAAACAAACAGACCGCCGCCGCAAGTTTTACTGCACAGAGCTGCATTTCGGTCAGCACGAAACGCAGCTAGCCCGTCCAGCTGAATGGCGGAGTCCGGAACTCTGTCGCTCAGCCACGTGTTAGTAAACACGAAAACGCAGCAGTGTATGTACTCACACCGAGTAGCTTGTTGATGTAATCAAATTTATTGTCCAGGGAGCAGACATTAGCCAGCAGTAGAGATGGTAGAGCGGGCCGGCTAGGGTTAGCTTTTAGCCTAGCATTAGCACCCGCTCGCTTTCCGCGCTTCCACTTCCTTGTGCAGCGCTTTCGATTCCCCCTCCTCCGTCCATCCGCCGCAGGCGACGCCGAGGTCTGGAGGCCTGGTTCTTGAAGCACGCCGAGGTCGTGTAGCTTCTGCCACAGGTCATCATTTATTGTGTTGTTTGGGTTATTTCTGAGTTCTTCGCCCCGTGCAGACTCACCACTGGTGTCCCACAAGGCTCGGTACTTGGTCCCCTCCTTTTCTCCCTCTATACCCACTTCATTGGTGAAGTTATATCCTCACATGGGTTTTCTTATCACTGCTATGCAGATGACACTCAACTAATCTTTTCTTTCCCTCCATCAGATACCACAGCTTCCGCTCGGATATTAGCATGCTTGACAGACATATCTTCATGGATGAGTGCTCACCAACTAAAACTCAACCCCAGCAAAACAGAACTGCTGGTCATCCCAGGTGATTCATCTCCAGGTCAAGATCTCCAAATAACACTCCATGACTCTCTGCTCTCCCCTTCAGCCCCTGCTCATAACCTTGGAGTAACTATGGACAATGAACTGTCCTTCTTCCCACATGTCGCTAATGTTGCTCGTTCTTGTCGATTTCTTCTCTATAACATCCAAAGGATTCGACCATTTCTGTCCATACAGGCTGCCCAGGTGCTTGTTCAGTCTCTTGTCATTACAAGACTTGACTACTGCAACTCTCTGCTGGCAGGTCTTCTCCTGAACGCTATTTGTCCACTGCAAATGATCCAAAGTAGGGAATCATGCTCCCATCAACTGACAGCCACTTATTAAATGGTAGAATTTTGTATGAGCTTTTAAGCGCCTGAAATATTGGCCTCACCTTAAGGAAGCGGTTATCATCAAATCTGTTTCTTCTCATAGCAGTAGAGATGCTGTTGATGTGGACATTACCAACCAGTGACCAGATCAAATGTCGTAGTGGAGGAGTAGAATATCCAGAGGTATGAAGCACACAATAGAATACCAGCAATTCCTCCATGATTAAATTAAGAGGTTTGTCTTTGTTTCGAACTGAGTAGAGATTTGACATTTCTATGGTAAGCTCTCTCAGAGATGCTGGGTACATTGCTAGAAAACCCATCTAAGAGATTTGCATTTGTTGCTTTTAGAAGTGTGCTGCACAATGTAGTCAGGCAAATGGCTTTTTGCTGTTTTTTTTAAGTTTATGAAATGTCTACTCTTATTGTTTCTTTTAATCAGCTGAGCAGGGATGCCTTCTGCCATGGTCACTGGTATGGTGGCAGTAGCAGCTGCTATATATCTTCTATATAGCTGTTATAAATGACAATAAACATGAAGCAGCTTCGAGCATTTTTGCGATACTTCTTGTTCGGATTGTGAACAAGTTTAGTTCAACCTCTTCAAAATGATCAGATCCAAACAGTTCTGCAGTAGAATTCCAAATTCTTTATTGTAGGTGACCCGAGTCACCAGTAAAATCCATGTCAGATGCATCGCTATTACATTCACTTTCAATTGCATCCTTTTCTGTTTTTAGAACCACTGCTATATTGTAAATTGCAGGAACTGGATCATTAGCATCAAGTAAATCTAAAACCTGACTTTTGGTCAGTCTGATTAAGTCAGAATAACACAGAATCACATATGGGGGAGATGTTGTGTTATACCACCGGTCACAATTGTGACCGTCTTTATTTATCAGCAGTTTGACAACAAAATAAACCATGTAATAATATATTTTCAATATATATGTATAGATAACCCTTTCATGATGATGTATGCAAAAAAATGTATGTGCTATTGAAAAATTAACTTCACTTTCATTTCTGAGATTTTACTTAATTCTTGCATTAAGATGGCAGTACCAGGAAATACAGTTCAACCTTGATTTTTCCTTTCATACTTAAAATAAATTAATTTGAGAGGGTTACTGCAAACTGGGCTTGCACAAACACACACACACACACACACACACACACACACACACACACACACACACAAACACACACACACGTTTACATTGAAGTCTTTACAACAAATTAACCCGGCTCTTTTTTCTGTCTGTTTAAATGCTGCATTGTCTGTCTCTGCATTTGGTCTCTATTAATCTGTATGTCTTTGTCTTTGTCTTGTCCCCCCCCAATTCTTTCTTACTGTCCTGTCTGCCTGTACTTCTGTCTCTGTATCGATTTGTTTGTCTCATTCTCTCTCTCTCTCTCTCTCTCTCTCTTTACACACACACACACACACTGCGTGTGTATAGTAATTACACATGATTGTTGCCGTGACTATGTGTGTATTCGTGTCTCCGTTGGTGGTGGCCGGCATTGTCATTGGCCTGGTGCTCTTCCTCTCCCTCATCATCATCATAATTGGCAGTATAAGGAAGAAAAAACACTCAAACCTCAACACAGATGGTAAGTTCTAACAAACACACACTTCAGATACACTCTAAACACAGTGTTTCTCTAACAATTCTCTAACAGCCAGAATTAAAAAAAAAGAAGTTTCTGGATCAATGGCCCAACTAACATTGTTAGAAACCCACCATTGATAGAAATGTACCTGATGTTACAGTTTTTACAAGTCTCTTTTTTTTACAGCTACAGATGGGTTTTCTTTTGCATGTTTGACAGATGAGCTGAGGTCGGAGTGTGTGGATGAGTTTCCTCCTGCATTTGACTTTGACTCGTACCCAGAGACACTCTCCATCCCACAGATCAGTGCCCTTTATCCTGATGCACCACCTCAGTGAGTGACTTTTGACCTTTGCTCTATGTATGTGTGTTTGTTTGTTAGAATTTCTCACACTCCTGCAAGGCATTCCAACAAAAAAAATAAAATTGTAAAAAATAAAAAATAAAATTGATATTGATTTTGATATTGAAAATTTTCAGAAAAGAGAATTTTGTGTTTCTTTGTATCTTACTGTCACAGTGGTGGTGTTCGGGTATTAATTTGTTGTTCTGCCTTTGATTCTATTGTGATTTAATGAAAAAATCTGAAATTGTATAAAGGTGAAAATAATGAAGAATTATTATTTTTTATTTAAAATGAAAGAAATCTTTTTGCATTAGTCACGTTTGACTTATGTCCAAATAGCTTGTTTTCTATGGATTATCCCACTCATTCTTCGGCATGATCAGCAAGGCATAACCATATAGAACTTCCCAATGGCCAACAGTATGACAAAACAGCCTCTACTGTCCACTTCTGTAATGTCATGTCCTCTACCACACTAAATTTGTATACAGTAGAACTTATGAGTAACTTTGAATACGAGCAAATTGAAATATGAGCATTAATTTCGAATACATTTTGTATTAGGTTGCGAGTGTTTTGTATAATGTTGCGCCATATAGGCATTTTTCATGGGCAAGTACGAACGAGACTCAAGCGATGCTCAGAAAGCAGAGTCGCACGTTGCCTCGTAGAAGGAGCGTCTCATGCAAGTATTTGGAACTGTTATTTGTCCAGTTGTGACGCTATTGTTTCTTCATAGACATTTTGCACTGCACTGTAAAGTTAACAGTACTGTATAGTATCGTGACAATGGCCCGCAAGATGGAAGATGATGAAGGAGATGATTACCGTAGACATTTTTTTTAATACACTCCTACCATCTGGTTTGCAAGCAGGACCCTTGCTCTTACCTCTTTCTGGACCGGCAGTATAAACCACTTCCTCACAGTTCACACATCAAAGCCAGCCTGGGATATTTCTGGCTGGCTTGCCTCTCCATACTGCAGCATCTCTTTCTGCTGAGTATGAACTCCTTATACAGGCTGCCTTTTTGGAGCTTCTGTTGTTCTCAAATATATTGATGCTTCTCAGGCTTCATGGCATACATAGCTACCTGCTAGGGTACTGACTGCTCCTTCTCTCCAATCTCTCCATGCTTAATTAGACAAATGTGTAAATAAGTGATGGCATTAACAATGTGTTTAAAAGATTTTATGAATTTTATCAGTTTTGTTTATCTGATGTAGGAATTACTCATAAAATTGCCCCAGTTTTATTTTTTTGTTGAACTAAATGCAGCAGTACATTTTCTTCATTGTCTGTGGAGTTTATCTTTCATTTTATTTTATGTTTTAAGAGTTTTGGCATATGTGGATGTTTTGACCCTGTAAATTTCAGTAGGAGGTGACAAACAGGATAAATTATTGAACAGGATAATTAACTGAGCTGCCATTTAGATCAAACCCTCCGAGTATCCATCTATTCTGTCAGCAGGAAACACTGCCATTTATAATGCCATTTATAAAACACACACACACACACACACACACACACACACACACACACACACACACAAAGTGAGGGAGGACCAACACACTCACAGAACACACACACAAAGAGAACTCACACAAAACACACACACTACTACTATTACTACTGCTGGTACTACTTTAAACCATACTAATTTTTTTTATTCCAGTCTTCCTTCTTTTTTTTACTTTTCATTCTTTCATTCTTCACATGTACATTTATATGTGTGTCTGCATGTGTATGCTTGTGTGTGAGATAGCATCTTGGCTTAATCCCAGTCACAGATGAGAGCTTGTACAACAGTGCCAGGTCAGATATACACTCCCATGGCCCCAATGAGTGTGCTTGTGTGTGAGTGTTTTGTGTGCGTGTGTGTGTGTGTGTGTGTGTGTGTGTGTGTGTGTGTGTGTGTGTGTGTGTGTGCGCCACAGATGGTGGAGGTGAACTCTGAGCTCAGGCCGCACATATGATCCGAAAACCTGTGGAGCACATAAACCAGAGCTTCCGACAGGGAGAAAGTGCGCTCACACACACACACACACACACACACACACACACACACACACACACACACATAATTTCAAGACTTAGTTACAGTTTTTCCATTTTTATTGTTATTTACATAATGTGTTCAAGGTTTTTTTCTACATCATTCAATCTATAATACCTCAGTTTACATCCCCTTACAAACTGTATAGTTAAAACCTTTATCTTTATTTGTTATTCTATTTTACAGGGTTTTTTTACTAGTTTTCCATATTTCTATAGCACCAGCACACCATGACAAATTCCTTGTACATGCAACCCATAATACTAAACACACTCACCATTACACATGAAAAATAAATGATCAGGGACAAAAAAAACTGCGAAGATGAAAATGTGTTTTAACATAAAGACAAGACAGAAATGAAAAAGAAAGTAAATTAAAACATTTATATTATAATATTTGAGTATGGGCATGGCGAATGTGTAATAACGTCTCTAGGTTACGTATGTTACCCAGGTTCCCTGAGGGAACAAGACGCTGCGTCTACAATGCTTTGGGAGAACGATTCTGCATTGTCCATGCTCTGAATCATGTGTAATCTGTCCAACGAACAACCCCACCGGTTACGTCACGACCAGGAAGCTATAAAATGCCCATGTGGTGGAGCAAACGCTAGCTGAAAGGGAAGGAAGTGCCGCAAGTAGTGTGGCTTGGAAATGCAGCATCTCTTTCCCTCAGGGACCCTGGGTTACATACTTAACCTAGAGTCCCCAGAAGTGACAGGGCCATAGAGAGAGTGTGAAGTTCCTTGACCCTCTTCAGGGAGGAGAAGAAAGGTGGTCTTGACCGACAGAAACCTGAGGGCCACATTGGCCAAGAGTTCGAAGGGATGCTTAGACAGGGCCTCCAAAAAATGGCCAAGTCCCACTCAGGTACTCTGGGTCACCCAGTTAACTGGGTCCAACTGGTGATGCTCCCACCAAAAACAGATCAGGCACCATTTAGCGGCGTACAACCTCCTCATGGATGGAGCTCTGTAATGGTCTATACTACCTCAGTAGAGAGACCAGTATCTAAGAACTCTGGTGCCTCAGGGGCCACAGCCAGGGTGACCCCTGCCTGGGAGAGAAGATCCCTCCTTGGAAGAATCTCCCTAGAAGGTTGTTTAAAAAGGGCCACAAGGTCCAGAACCATGGTCTGCCCTGGCCATCGAGGGGACACCTGGAGATGGGCTCCGTCCCATCAAACTCTCTCCAGAACTTCCAGGAGCAGCGCAATGGGTGGAAGGCGTACAGGCACAGGCTCGGCCACGTCTGTACCATGGTGTCCAACCAAAGAGGGGCTGGGTGAGTGAGGGAAAACCAGAGGAGACTGTCCACTTGTGCTCTGCAAAGACTTCCTCCATGTCTGCTCCACCACCTCTGGGTGGAGCCTCCATTCCCCAGGCCTCACACCCCTTGCTTTGAAAGGCCATCTGGACCCTGGTTTAAGTACCCTGGGATGTAAGCTGCCCTCAAGGAAAGCAGTCTTCCCTGGGCCCACAGGAGCATCTGATGCACCAGCCTGTATAGGGAGCGAAATCACAGACCCCCCTGATGGTTGATATAGGAGACCACCTATGTGTTGTCTGTACGGACTAGCACATGGCGGTCCCTTAGGTCTGGGAAAAAGTGCTTCAACCAGAAGCACAGCTAGCATCTCCAGGCAGTTGATGTGCCAAGTGAGACAGAGCCCACTCCTCAAGATCCGAGTGGGAGACAGTTGTGCCGGCATAAAGATTGAATCCCACGCTTAAGAAGGTGGATCTCTGTACTGGAGAAAGCATACTCCCCTCGGCGTTTAGTCTTAGCGCCAGCTCCTTCATATAGACAAGAACAACTATCTCGATGCCAGGCTGCCAAAAGCTCTGATTTAGCTAATATCAACCAATCATCGAGCCTCAGTCGCATTCATGCATTTTGTGAAGGTGTAGGGTGAGAACGCAAGGCTGAATGGAAGGACCCGGTATTGGTAAGCTTTGGAACCGAAAGCAAACCTCAGCAACTTTCTGTGGGAAGGGAGGATGGATACATATCTCCTACGTGATGGATCGTAACTCTGTACTATCTTTAGGTCATGTCCCTAAATCCCTCAAGTTAACAGTTATTAAGCCCCTCATTAAAAAACCTAATTTGGATCCAAACACGCTATCAAATTACAGACCCATTTCAAATCTCCCATTTATGTCTAAGATTTTAAAAAGATTGTCGCTGCCCAGTTATGTTCCCACTTACAAGAGAACCATATATTTGAAGAGTTTCAGTCAGGTTTTAGGCCCCATCATAGAACAGAAACTGCTCTAGTTAAAATCACCAATGACCTGTTTTTAGCTTCAGACCAAGGCTTTATCTTGCTGTTAGTTTTACTAGATTTTAGTGCTGCATTCAACACTATAGATAATGATCTCCTCCTAGATAGCTTACAAAATTATATCGGCATTCAGGGACAGGCATTAAGCTGGTTTAAATCCTACCTGCCGGATCGTTACTATTTTGTAGACTTAAATGGAGAGCTATCCAGGGTAATGCTAGTAAATTATGGCGTGCCACAAGGTTCAGTTCTAGGACCCCTGCTTTTCTTCATATACATGATTCCCTTAGGAAATATTATTAGTAGGCATGGAATTAGCTTGATGATACTCAGATATATATCTTATCAAAACCAGGAGATACAGCTCAATTAGCTCGCATAACTAAGTGTATTATTGAAATAAAACACTGAATGACCCATAACTTTCTACTATTAAATTTGCTCATCAGCCCAAAAACCAGTTCACATAAGCTCCAGCATTTCAACCTGCATTTAGACGGATGTTTTGTAACTACTAGTTCAATGGTAAAAGACCTGAGAGTTATTTTAAACAGCAACTTGTTTTTCAAAATTCATATCAACCAAGTTACAAAAACAGCCTTCTTTCACCTTAGAAATATTTCTAAGCTAAGAACAATGTTATCTATATCTGATGCAGAGAAGCTCGTCCATGCGTTCATGACCTCTAGAATAGACTATTGTAATGCATTACTAGGTGGATGTCCTGCATCGTTAATAAACAAGCTTCAGTTAGTTTAGAATGCAGCAGCCAGAGTTCTCACAAGGTCAAGGAAATATGATCATATAACCCCAATCTTATCGTCCCTACACTGGCTACCTGTTAAGTTTCAAATCGACTACAAACTACTACGTCTTACTTATAAAACACTAAATGGTTTCGCTCCCATGTATCTATTCTGTCTTGTAACACACTATAATTCGTCGCGCTTCTTGAGATCCAAAACTCTGGACTTCTAGTAGTTCCTAGAATAGCAAAGTCCACTAAAGGCGGTAGATCATTCTCACATTTAGCTTCTAAACTTTGGAATAGTCTTCCTGACAGTGTTGGGGCTCAGACACACTCTCCCAGTTTAAGAACAGATTAAAAACGTATCTTTTTTAGCAAAGCCTACACATAACATACATCACATATCATAAACTTGTGCTCCAGTACATCTGCTCAAATGCACATTATCAACTTGTGCTGTTAATATCATGAACAGCAGCCACACTGATTCTCTCCACTGCTTCTCTTTCTCTCCCCATCCCGAGGCATCCTAAGGTTTGGCCAGCTCCAGTCACGTCCCACCTCATGAAGATTATCTCCCTTTAAAGAAATAGATGCGGAACTCCCAAACTTCCTGTACCACCCATAGACGTACCAGTGCCAGCTGGATCCCACTTTATGTTTGGAGTGTTGACATTGGACCTCCTGGTGTGTTTAAAGGCTCTGGCATGGAGAAGCTGGTGTTGGATCTGTCATGATCACAAATGTTGAGCTATTTTATGAGTTGCTCAGTAGCTCCTAGTTTTATAACCATAATGACTGTTTAAGACTGTAGAAAGAACATTACTTATAATTTTACACTCCAGTGCTCATGTTAGTTCTCACTCTCCAGTGTTCTGTATTGTTTAAAGATTTATGATCACACTCTTGATGTCACCAAAATGAGGATGGGTTCCCCCTTTTTGAGTCTGGTTCCTTTCAAGGTTTCTTCCTCATAACATCTAAGGGAGTTTTTCCTTGCCACAGGCTTGCTCATCAGGGATAAATGCACACCATTCACCTTGACTGTTGATTTCTGTAAAGCTGCTTTGAAACAATGTCTGTTGTAAATAGCGCTATAGAAATAAACTTGACTTGACTTGACTTGATACATCCTTTAGATCTATTGAGACAAACCAATCCTCGGATCTAAAGTAAGACACGACCTGCTTTAGGGTCAGCATTTTGAACTTAAGCTTCAGTAGTAAGCAGTTTAGCTTATGTAGATCTAGAATTGGACACTACCCCCTTCCTTTTTGGGAAGTATGAAGTACAGGCTGTAGAACTCTCTGTCTGATGGAGGGGCCACCTCAATGGCCTCCTTCCTCAGAAGAGTGTCTACCCCTTGTTCCATGACCAGAGACTGCTCAGGTCCCACTAGAGTGACGAGACACGAACTGAATCATATAGCCTCTGTCTACAGTACGCTGGACCCATCGAGACACATCTGGCAGAGCTTCCCATGCTGCAGGGTTGTCTCTTAAGGGTATCAGTCTCTTGAAACTGACCTCTGCTACGCCCTGGTGCACCTCTAGTGGCCTCCTAGGAGGCAGCGCGTCCTACGGGTCTGCTACGATACTGGGCAGAAACTGAGGAGGGTGCTCGCTAGAGCTGGCCATGCCGTTAAGCACTGAACAAGGCAGGGTTAATGGACCATGTCCCTAGGGCACCGGGGTGGGGCAGGCACCATATAAACAGGTGCACAATGTCCCTTCCTGGCAAAATCCCCAGAAAATCCTGTGTCAGGATTTCTTGGCTGAAGCCCTCCTATTAAAGATGATGGTCCTCGGATCTGTCACCCCACAGGACTCTGAACCTCCAGAAGGAGGTGCATTTTTGTGTATAGAGCAGGAGCTACACCCTGGTGCAGCCAGGACATTTATCCCTAAATATTTACTCCTCCAGATAAGCCTTTTATTTTTTATTACATGATTCCTCCCATTGGCCTCAAATATCTCAGGTTATTGATTCCTCCAGCTCCACTTATGTCTGGATAGCCCCTTTTCTTTTTTAGAATAGCAACCATAAATTAGATGTTGTGTAACAGTTATTGAGGGTACAGGAAAACTACAAATAAATATTTTCATTATGATTGCACTTCTCTTGGCAGGCAGCAGAGTTACAGTTATACATTTGTATGTGAATATTTTAGCTTTCCTTGTATGTTCATTGATTCTTACCATTAGCCCACTTGTAAGTTCTTCTGTATTACTTCTCCTTCAGATTGTTTTTCTAATGCTGCTGTCTCACAGCTGTTTTAATTAATTTCCTTGTTTGTTTATTTCCGTGTTCTCATTAGATGAACAAATAAATAATTATTGGATGATGGTTAATGTTATGTTAATTTGTTATAATTGGTAAATATTTTATTTTATTGAAATTAATTAATTGTATATATATTTTTTTCTATTCTTTCAGTTATGATGAGTGTGTGGGACGAGACGCAACACAAATATTCACTCCTACAGATGATCCGCCTCCGTATTCACACATCTCACAAATACACACCTGCATAGAGGAGCATTCTGAAGTTACTTCCTGGTGGTCTGCACATACACATGTAGCTTCCCATCATTCTATCAGATTGCAGGAGGTTTCTTCTGTGTTTGTTTTGTCTTTGGATGAACTGCCTTCATACGAGGCCGCGATGGAGCAACTGAATCGAACTATTCCACTGATTCCCAACGAAGATGCGAAACACATCACTGAATAAACACACACACTGTGTTCAGCTCCAACACTGAGAACCAAAGATATAATTAACGACTAATTATCATGTTTCAGATAAAATACTTTGTGTTAAAATATCTATAATTACTTTTGTAGTAAATCTATACAGATAATAGTTTATCAGAAAAAGATTTTTCCAACAAAAACATTTGTTAACAGATTTATTTTTAGATATATTTTTGTCTATTAATTTTCTAAAGATAGATTATTAAAATGTGGAGTGGTTGTTCAATTTAAGCAGAAACACAAAGTGGTTTTCATGACATAAAACTAAAATGCAAAGACAAAAACATGTGTAAAACAGATAAGGTAGCTTCTTAGCAAAATCATTTTTGCATTGAAATTAAAATAAAAGGGCCTCTCATTTATATGCATATGTCTGATTACCAACATCTTGCGAAATTATTTTGAAACTAATTCTGTGTGCTGATATCATGTTACATCGTTATGCTGGCAGAGTATTTTTTCTAGTTAGTTGTTCCATGCTGACTAGGCAAGAAAATGCATCATAGTTCTAATATTATAAAAATTATTCTAACATTATAATCATTATTTAAACATTATAAAAATTATTTAACCCCTTAGTGTAATGTTAGCTACCTTATTCAATAATTAGTTCATGCATGCTCTGTAACTTTAGCAACAATGTGTTAAATTTTTAACACATACGTGATAATAGTTATTTAAAGGTACAATAAATAACTATACTTTAACTATATTATTCAATGAAACATATTGTAAGCATAAAAATCACAAGAGTGCTTTAAGTCTGACTGTGATTTTCAAATGTACAAAACTTTGTTTTATTTGTACCTTTTTTGCTCATTTGTAGTTTAAAGAGCAATTTAAATTGATAAAACTTGAAATCTTTCTACTGTCATCATTTAAAGTAAATGTTAGTACTTTCCTGATGTGAAAAATTTACTAAAAGATATTTATAGAAATTCAGCTATTGTTTGATTTTCTATTTGTCTTCAGTCATCATCAACAAAAAATATTCAATGCAAATACATATATTGTTGTTTTCCTTTATCTTTAATATCATGTGGCAGTATCTTATCTAACTTGTTGCTGTGTCACAGGTTTCAATTAATGAAATAACTATAATTAAATTAATAAAATAATTACTACTAAATAATAACTAACGGTACAAATTTTTATTATTATTATTATTATTATTATTATTATTATTATTATTATTATTATTGTTGTTGCTGTTGATATCGTTATTGATTAATTATTTGTACTAGTTTTTGTTTCTGTCTTTTAAAGCTCAGATTGGCCATTTATTCCAATGTTTTTAACTTTTATTTCCTGATAATGGTGATTGTTTAAAACCCATACAATAATCTGTAAATAATCTAAGAATGACCACAAAATACAATACAATACAAATTTGTGTTAAAATTGATTTTTCATTGTGTTTATTGCTGACTTTAAAACGAAGTTGCTGATGTAAACAGTAATATGGTCAGGTTAATGGTTCTGACTATGTGACAGCGTGGCGCCCTCTCGTGGTTGTGAGCGGTTTGTGCAGGTACGCGGCTCTGTGTCATTACATCATCTGCAGTCTGATTCGTGCTATTTGCTATATAAACATCTACTGATTTACCCTGCGTGCCGTAACGATAATCCCGGACACACTGAATGTCCAAACTTTATAAATCTAAATGCTTTATCTTTGAGTTAGGGATGGAGTACAATCTGATGAACTACTAATTTTTACTGCTGCATCATCTAGAGCAGGGGTCAACAACCTTTTTTAAACTAAGAGCTTGGGTACCGATTAATGTGAAGGGCTACCAGTTTGATACACACAGTTTTCAGTTTGATCTGAAATAACAAATTTGCTAAATTTACCTTTTATTATATGTCATTATTAATAATTAATGATATTCATCTATGTGAAGACACTGGTCATGTTAATGTTCTCATGATAATGATCAACAATAATTTAACAAAGTAGGAAACAGCTATTTTTAGTTTATTTTTGTTGGTGACCCCTGATCTAGAGCATCCTGACCAAGTCCATCACTGTGTGGCTCCACAGTGTGTGAACGCAAGGCCCGGAAAATGCGGGCCAAAACCGCCCAACGCATCACTGACATCCAACTACCTGCCATTGGAACCCTTCACCACAGCAGATGTCTCGCAGAGCTCACAACATCATCTAGGACTCTCACATCCCAGTCACAAACTGTTTAAGCTCCTTCCATCAAAAATGAAATACAGCAGGTTCAGGGCCAAATTGTACTTTTCAACAGTGTCTGCACTTCTCTTTACTGCTATAGCCTTTATATTTATTCACTGTACATATGTATATATAGATATATATATATATATATATATATATATATATATATATATATATATAAAATGCTGTACATATACTTACATATTTATATGCACGTCAATTTGCGTTAACAAAAAAAATGGCAACACAGATTAGGTATGCGGATTATGTCCGAAAAATAAATTTCGATATGAGAATATCCTTAAATACAAGTTATATAAATTACTATATATATTTATTTTACATGTTCTGAAACAGAAACAAACATGAAGTCATGACGTCATTGGCATTACAAGCTTGCGGCTCGGCAAAACATTTCCATGGTAACAGCGGCGCCTCTGATTGGTGGGGATTTCTTTCGGAATTCTGGGTAATGTGGTGTTTCATGGAGAATACAACAATAAAACACTTTTTTTTTTTTTAAAGAAATGAAGTTGCAGTCACGTTGATTCATAGCTCCGGGTGGTAAATATGATTTTGCTATTTTTAAATAGTAAATAACCGAAAGCTTATCATTTATCAAAGCGAATAAAATCCTAGATTTGTGGTCAGAATTCGAGTATGTTAAGTTACTTCCGGAAACAGCTGGATTTGTCAGAATAGAAAGGAAACAGAAGTGGATTTGTTCTTGTGTTTGGAGTTAAGACTAAAGATGAAGGATTTTAGGCGTAATCCAAATGTAGAAACCAGTTCATTTTATAAGAAGCTTTTTTATTATTGTTAATGCTATTATTACAATAATTATTTGATCAGTCAGTGACAGTTGCCACATACAGGATGAGGAAGTGCAGTAAACTGCAGGACTAAATATTATTATTTCTGGTTTTGGTGAGTTTTTGGTGTTGTTTTGGTGGTGCTTGAGAAAAATGCTGCTTGAAATAACTATCTGTAAATCTACAGAATAAAAAAAAAACTTGTCATCTTTACTTTCACTTCCTGGTTTTTAGCTCTGTGCTGCTGCTTCACACACATGAGAGGAAAGCACACATCATGACCACCATGGCTGAAGGTGAGGGGGCTAAAACAGGACGTGAGGATGTCCTGGAGCGCTACGTGACTTTCTACAGCCGTCCATGGAGTGAGGGCAGAATGATGGTGTGTAAAGATGCACAGCTAATGGACCAGGCCAGGCAGGTGGTGTTTACCCAGTGTGAAGCAGCTCACACATTCACACTTCTGCCATTTTACCCAACTGTGATCGACATCATCAACACAAACACCAACATCAACATAAGCCCCACCAGTGTGCTTCAGCGCCTGAGCAAAGCCTTCGAGGTGCTCGAGCTGTTCTGCGTCAACCTGTTCCTCTTTCCTTGGAAAAAAGAGTTTAAAACACTGAAGGTGAGAGTAAAGTGTCACACACGAACATACACACACTTCCTGTTTCTGTCATTCATATTTATAATCCACAGTTTGAACATTCTACACTGCACTGACTTCAGTTTACTGAACTGAAAATACACTTTTAAACTCATTGTTAATCTTAAACTAATAAACAATAAAATAGTAACAATAATAAATAATAATACTCAGTAGTGTTAGAACTAATCTTATTCTTTTAATCTTATATTATTGAAATATATCAAATCTAAAAGTGTAGATCAAATATTCTGAAAATACTGTTTCATAACAAAATCCTGTTTTGAGGCAATAGTGTTAATTTATAAAACATAATAAATTAGACTTAATTATCTTATTAATATAAGATCACATTATGGAAATGATTAGTCATATACAATTTTCTATAGAAATTAGATTTTAGTAATCTTTCTGCAGAAATTATAATTTACAAAACTTCACCTGTGGTTTTAAAATTAAATATAATAATACATAATAATATACATTATATAATATTTTATGATTTAAATGCTTTTAAAATGTAAAAACTTTTGTTTAATACTTTAAAAAAAAATACGTAAAAAAAAATATATATATATATATATATATATATACATATATATATATATATATATATATATATATATATATATATATATATGTGTGTGTGTGTGTGTGTGTGTGTGTGTGTGTGTGTGTGTGTGTGTGTGTCATATCAATTAATTAAGCTCTGTATTCTGACTTTGGGGCACTCCCCCAGTTGAGTATAGCTTGTAATTTTTAAAAGTTGGATATTGAGTATTGAGTTTTAATTTAAATGAATTTCTTGTCTTACAGAAATTCACTGGTCATTTTGTTTACTACATCAAAGCAGTTCTGCCACTGCACACAACTTGGAGTATTCTCCAAAGCATCGGTTATGATTCTGAAACTGACACTGAGTATAAAATCTCTGACAACCCAGACCCAAAACAGGCTAAGGAAATGGGCTTTGATCTTTTTCTTGCCCGGATTGAATGTGAACATCTGATTCAGATAACAAGCCAGACATCTCATGCTGAATGCCTGGAGATAATAAAAAAACGACATTCTGCCGTGACTCCTCAGGAGGAACCGGAGCTCATTAACACCCCAAACGGGGTTCTGGAGGAAGATGGAGAACCAAAAACCAACTTACTTTTAAATCCTGAACCTAGTTTAAAACCAGTAGATCAGGAAATAAACCAGCATCAAACCTCAGAGCGTGGATCATTCCTTAGTGAAGATAAGTCTATCCTGGAGATGCAGAAGGATTACCCAGATCTCACATTTAGACAGCGGCCCATCTTTAAAACCTCGTCTGCCAGGGGGAAGCACCCCCAAGAAAAAGACATGAAGCTCAGCCGTGAAATGAGCAGCTCTCAGTCCATCGCAAAAAACACTGAAGTTTCAAAATTTGCTCTAGAACCTAATTCCTCAGTAGAAAAGCAGCTACATGTTGGAGCCGAGTCACACATTTCGGGGATAAACCGCAATGAGGACGGCTCCCTGGGAGACCTTGCTGAGAAGATGGACAAGCTGAAGCTGATAGAGTTCCCTGGCGAGGAGCCTCTAAAGTGTCCGATAGAGGAGACAGCACAGGGTGATAAGAACGAGAAAATCCCAATCCTCTGCAGCCCCTCACACGAATCCATCTGTAACATCACTGACTGCAGCAGCTGTTCTTCCTCAGAACAACTCCAGCAGCATCACAACATCACAGAGCCACCACAGTCCTTTTACATCCCCAACCGTGTGAGCAGTTCTGCTATTGAGCCCCATGTAGAGCATGAGGAGAACAACTATGTATGCTGCAAAGCAGGAGCTGACCCTGTTCTTCACCACACACCAGAGATCTGAGGATCCTGATCATCAGAACAAACTGGCTTACTTCTACAAATCACACACACACACAATAATTCTTAACACTGTGATAGTCACTCAGGTCAAAGTGTGCTTTATACATTGAATGTAAGTCATGCTAGGATGATTTCTTTAAGACAAGTTGAAATAACAAATTATTATTTTAAAGAGCATGTTTTTAGGGTAGTGGTAGCTCAGTGGTTTAGGTGCTGGGTTACTGATCGGATGGTTGGGGGTTCAAGCCCCGGTATCACCAAGCTGCCACTCTTGGGCCTTTGAGCAAGGCCCTTAACACTCTGTGCTCCAGGGGCCAACCCTGCTCTCTGACCCCAGCCTCTGAGCAAGCTGGGATATGCGAAGAACGAATTTCACTATGCTGTAATGTATATGTGACAAACAACGATAGATATCCTATCTAATATGCTGTAGAAAAACACAAATGTGTCCTGAATTTTGTAATAAAATAACTTTAAAATGGTATAGAGAGGCACTTTGTGGGATACACAAACACAAACTGCAAAGCACCTGCAGTTATATTTTTATTATTGTTTGTTTGATTAAATAAGCAATAAAACATGAAAGTTTAATAGCAACTTTGACCGTGTTGTTTTGTCAGTTATGTAATGTAATGGTGACCCCAACTAAGGATTTACATAGTCGAATATCAAGTCTTGCATATAGTCAAATCGTGTGCGTGTGTGTGTGTGTGTGTGTGTGTGATCAATAAACTTAAAAAATAACAAATAAATTTCTGCAGACACGTGTTTTGCATTTCACATTATTTAAATTTCACGTTGGCTAAATTGCCTGTGCGAGTGTGCTCTAATACAGTGCAACATTGAAGCACCAAAAAAAATAATGAAAATGTACAAAAATTTTAATGTACAGAATTTAATTTGTACATAATATTTCAGACATTGTTAAATATTTACTGCAAAGATGTGTGTGAGTGCCTGTGTCGGTCATGGATCATGGAAAGTAAAAACACAGTGGGTGGGGGGTTGATTGGATTTATTCATTCATATTAAAAATATTAATTAAAAGCTTCTTTCTTTCACATTTTATTTTTAGCATTGTCATAATAGAATGTATATTAACTTATTTGGAAACAGCCAGTAGTTCTATGTGAAATCAGACATTGAGCACCCCCATATAACCAAAATGGTATGATCCTCCTTTCATAAAACCTCTGCAAAGATTCAACTGTGAGGTTGGTAGTCGAATCAGGCTCCTCCTATCGAAGCATTGAATCTTTGACTATTCAGGGTCACCCCTAGTCTAATGTAAAAGCTGTGCTAGAAATTGTACATAAAGTCTCTGCCATGTAATTTATAATAATATGAAGTGATTGGTTAACTTGTGATTGGTCCATAAACTGTAGTTAGTTTGTTTTTTTTATTCAAGAAATCCTTTCTCTAAGGTGAAGGGCTACAGAAGCTGATTCGTATGTTTCATTAGCACTATGTTTTTGTATTAAGCACATTGTTATTTAAGACTGAAAAAACGGACCAACTCTATTTGTTTTCCTCTGCACAAGACTCTGTAAAGTTCTGAACATCTGATTAGAATGTAAAACTATAATGATCTTTTTTTCACCTGGTAAATCAGAGGTGTCAAACACATGACCAAATCATTCTTCTTTTTGAAACAATTGTTCACTTATAACTGAATTGAAGTTTTTTTTTTTTTGTTACTACACTTGGGAAAGCAATAATATGCAAACTAAAAACTCACAGCAATAATTGAGGTGGGTGGAAGCTCATCACTTCCAGGTTTAGCAGAATGGAACTGTGTTAGATAGTTCAGTCTAATGGGTTTAAAACTACAAATAAGAGGATTCTTTATAAGCCATACCAATTATTATTAAAGTAAAGAAATTCAGCATTAATGAATGGACATTCAGTGTCCTCCAGATGAGGATGGGTTCCCTGTTGTGTGTGTGGTTCCTCTCAAGGTTTTTTCATTCTAGCTTCTCAGTGAGTTTGTTGATGCCACTGGATTCTCTGGCTTACTTACAAACATATAGGTACTAATGTATTTATTTAAAATTTGTATCCCTAATTTTGTTGTATTTATTTGTGTAAAGCTATTTTTGACCATTTCCATTGTATAGCACATTTAACACAAAATTTAATTGAAAATGTATTTAAATCACACGGTTTACATTCAGGAGTCATAACCTACTAAACCATGTCAGCATATATTGAGGTTATTACCTACACTCCTCCTCAATCCACCTGACTCAAATGTTCCTGTACCCTACACATCGAGTGTTTCTAGTCAGACCCAATATGCTGCCTGAAATGAGTTTCACACCGCTGAGTTGTTTGAACAAGTAAAGGACAGCTGTTTTGTTTGTGTGTGTGTGTGTGTGTGTGTGTGTGTTAATGCTTTTGTGCCTTACTGATGCGGAATCAAAGCAGATTTTGCACCTGCGTGACGTGTAATGTGTGAACATTTATGTAAAATGTATTTATGTTTGTGTTTACCATGTGCCAGAGGTGGCAAAAGTACACACATCCTTTACTTAAGTAGAAGTACAGATACTCATGTTTTAAAATACTCAGGTAAAAGTTAAAGTACTGATTATACCTTTTTACTTAATGAAAGTAAAGAAGTCTTGGCTCTGACATGTACTTAAGTAAAAAGTAGTTATTACTTCTACCAGTTTTAGCTGTTAACTGGACCTCACATCATATTAATATTTGACAGACAGACAGACAGATAGAACTTTGTCATTGCATAGTACAGGTACACAGCAACGAAATGCAGTTTGGCAAGTGCAAAAAGTAGCAATCGTGCAAATAGTGCAGCATATGTAAAAAAGCATATGTACAGTGATTAAATATAAAGGCTATAACAGTGCAGAGATGTGTGGACATCATTAAGAGCCTTTGCTATGTTTCCACACAGACAGCTAATGAGAAAGTGCACCTCTTCAAGTCAAGAAGCTTTATATATATATATATATATATATATATATATATATATATATATATATATATATATATATATATATATATATATAGACATTTTACAGATTTGAATGAGGTTTTGTTTTTATCTGTACGATCAATAAAGACAGTAATTTATGTTCGTTTCGCCATTATGAGGGAAAAACCCACAAAACGCCACCCAGAGGGTAAATTGTGTAAATCATGGCGGATTTGGTGTTTGATTTGAGACTTGGCGCAGAAATAAAACAAAAGTTTACTGATTAAAAATATTTTTCGGTGGAGTTTATTTATTTATTTTATATCTAAGTAAAGAAGGGACGTTGTGAATAAGTGTATGTTTTGCTGAAGGTTTTAATTTCGCCTCTTTTATATTTAGTTATTTATTTATGTATTTACATTTTTTTTTTTTAAATAAAAATGGTAAAAACAGAAATGCGCGCTGAATTGATAGCGTTAATAACATCTAGTGCACAATCATCCACATTAACCCCAAACTTCTTACTGCCTTCTGCCCTGCTGATTCTTATCTTCATAAAGAGTGAGAGTCAGGACTTTATACACCAGCGGATTGAAAAAGACACGCAATGACAGGAAAGCGGTTGTTCGGCTGAAATCGGCGCGCAGTGAAAATAAAAAAAATATATTTCACCAAATCAGTGGATTAAAACTAAAGTAACGAACCTGTTTTAAAAATGTAAGAAGTAAAAAGTACAGATATTTGTGTAAAAATGTAATGAGTAAAAGTAAAAAGTTGTCTGAAAAATAAATAGTGGAGTAAAATACTGATACCAGAAAAATCTACTTAAGTACAGTAACAAAGTATTTGTACTCCGTTACTTCCCTCCTCTGCCATGTGCAAGCAACCAATTACAAAAAGTAATACAAATAATAATATTGTGATAAAATATCAGATGATAACATTTTATTTGTCTCACATAAACTGTACGGTACGACAGTGAAATGTTTTTGTGGCGTCTAATTGTCAGCACATTAATTATTTTGGATAAAGTAAATATTTTAGTAAATAAAAAAAGTTATTTACAAATTAAATTTTGTACTGTAATTGTATACTCAATTACAAAGGGCATGGCAATTTGCATGTTTTCAACTTGTTTAATAAAATTTCTTAAACAACAGTAAAAGTACAAACAGTCTCGTCCACAAAACAAAACAAAAAAGTTTTTTTGTATAAATCGAAATAACAGTAAAATTTATGAAAATGTTACACAGCTCTTGTAATGAAGGTCATATTTATGGAATGATTTGTGATTTACCAATTGATATACAAGTTAGGTAAATAAATAATAACATAAAAGTAAAGTTCAGTTTAGCTAAAACTGTTGAAGCGTTACAGCACTTACAGCACTAAGCTCAGCTCACTAACACACACCTCAACCACATACCTCTGTGTGTGTGTGTGTGTGTGTGTGTGTGTGTGTGTTTTGAAGGGATGCAACTGGCAAAAAATTAAATGTATTGATATAAGAATTCTCTTATAATAAATATGAAATGTTTTTTATTATAGTTATTATAAAACAAAATAATAATGTCTATATAACAATTGGTAAAGTCTTTTAGACAAACATTTGATGCATTGATTCACTGTCATTCTAAATATATATAATCCCGAAATCTTTTATTTTTTTTATAATTATGTTTAATAATGAACCAAACACACACACACACACACACACACACACACACACACACACACACACACACACACTTGATGTTAAAACAGGTCAGGAAACACACACAGCCTGATCAAATTCTGTCACTGGAACAAAATATTTTTATGAAACCTTTCGCTTTATGAAGCCCGAGATACAGTGAAGATCTTCTCTCTGTGTTCCTCATACTGATGGAGCATCTTCTGAAGGTCATGATCAGCTGGGATCACCTGCACACACAGACACAGTGTCCTTCACAATTTCAGTGATATAATAGTGTCAGCCTGTCTTTCTGGCTGGCTGTCTTTGGTACATTTCTGTCAGAGTTTAAAGGTGTTTTGCAAGGGAAATGTATTTAAATTTAAAGGCAAGACATTATGGGTTTAAATAGAAAATTCCAGGTGGCCTGAATTCATGATATTCATACACCTGTAAAAATTACAGGTAAAAAAATATATTATAAAGCTAAATGTATTAAAAACATTTAACTGAAATATTTGTAATTTGTATTTGTAATGATAACAATTAACTTTAATAATAATGTAATATAATAATAATACAATAAATATCTTAATAAAAGAAACATATTTACAAGAACGGGAGCAGGAACTTTAAATGAGGTTTGATTTATCAGCCAGTCTTCATGCAGATGATGAAGAGTCTCCAGGTACTCCTGAACATCACACAGACACACACGATTAAATTCAATATCACACTGCAAACAAAGGCAACTAAGCCAAATTAATAAATACACAAGAGAAGAATGAAGAGTTTTTCAGTCATACCAGTGGAATGACTTTTTCTTCTTCTCTGCATCTCTGCTTAAGACGATCCAAACACTTTTGAGGAGTTGTCTGCAGGTAAACTGCAGCACACAAAGCATGAACACACAAAACAGGGAGAACACAGCAAGTATGTTTAAGAGACAAGTAAAACATTGTCCCAAAGCAGAGATAAAGAAGGTAAAAATATATATTTATAAGTGTTTCCCTTATAAGTTTATCCTTAACAAGCAAGCCAATTTAACATTTTACTCAATTATTTTTAACTTCTTGTTTCTTTGGTATTTACAGAACTACTAAAGCCTGGTATTGGTATAAGAATTACACAGGTTTATCAAAATATAAATGAGAAGCAGCTCAACGACTTCATGGCCAAAGTGCTAAAACCAACAATTAGCAGCAATGAGAATAAATACAATGTTGCATTTTACTAGTTAACACTAGAGGTCTGATCCTGACTACTGCACCTTTAAGATCAGATTTTTTTTCCTTAATTAGCTGTATATATCATGTTTATACAGGTTACTGAAGTCAGAAACCACATCCACATTATCATCACTAAAATATTAGATTTTAATTTTAAACTCACCAATCAGATCTACAGGTATATAAATGTTACTGATGATCCACTCGAACCACTCGCTCAGGACAACATAATCCACTTCAGGCATCTTCCCACTGTTTATACAGCACACACACACACACACACACACACACACACACACACACACACACACACACACACACACACACATACACACACACACACACACTTTTTTTCCAGACTGTCTTATAATAATAATCTAACACACACATTCACACACAATTGTCTAGTATAATTACTGTGCCTCAATATCAGCTACTGTTTTCTTTCACATTTGTACACAAACAAAGTAAAATGTCAGGTAAAACAACATAATTATTTAATATACAAAGGAAAATGAATAATAAAATTAAATAAAAAAATATATAACTCAAATAAAGAATTCTGTTTTATAGATAAACTTTAAATTAATTACCTTTTATACAGATTTTCCACGAATATGTATTTTGCGCTATACAGAGATCTTTCCATCATCCTGACTGGTGCTGTCTATGCAAAGAAAATATAAATATTAATACATTTTTTACAGCAGATATAACAGTATTAACAAGAGACAGTGACTTTACACCCACACACATGAGTGAGGAAATAAAGTGATCATTAAAGATGTTAAACAGGGATGAAGCATACTATTTTAGACAGGTGATGGTCGAGGACAGTGAGCTGGATGTAAGTCTGCAGTGTAAGACCCCACCTTACCGGGTCCTCATACATCAGTGCCTGCAGGAGAACACACACACAACAACCTCTTCTCAGTCATCATCATCATCATCATCATCAATACCATACATTATCTCTAAACAGGAATAGTATGGATGGTAATCATAAGTATAGTGGAATTATCCATTATTAATAATTAATAATAGATGTTTTTACAACATTTAATTAAGTCACTGTACAACATGACATCTGTTTATGATTAAAAATAAATAAATACATATATACATACCAAATAAGAAAGATTTATAATTTTATATGTTTTAACACTGCCATGTAAAGAAATATCTATAAAGAATAATTTCTAGTACTTACTAGGGGATTATGTCCTTGAACATTTCTCCATTTGGAAACTGGCTCAGTCAGAACCTGAAAGAGTCACATTTACAGCAAAATATGTAAACTAGAACAAAAACACTCACAAGCTTACATGGTCCTCTCTCACACCTTGACCCCTCACCTGCCACTCTGTCCCACTATGAACCCTCACCTTAACTTCTGTCCCACTCCGAGCCATCCCCTTTCTCACCTATTATTGTTTTAGTAGTTAAAGAAAGTGGTTAGTACTGCCATGTCCCACGTGCCATTTCCTTATAAATCAGTGTAATATTTATGCATTAGTGTAATTTTTCTGTTAATCCCTAACACACTGATTGTCTCTCTTTACAGCAGTAAAGACAGGTGGACTGATCTCAGACAGACTGTAATCAGCATTATGCTGTGCCAGTATCATGGCTTCAGACAAATGTTTCTGTTTAGTCCCTCAGGAGCTGTGTGGGAATGTCAGACTTTCGAATTTAAAAGAGCAAACTTTCCAATCTGCTACATCTGATGCCTGTGATTAAAATATTTTTCTTATACTGCACCTCTTCCTGCTGAACTCTTTGCACTCCTTTGGTTTTTTTTTGGTTTTTTTAACAGCAACAAACCCAGGTAAAGTGAGACGGCTGTGGTAAGATTGGGATTTATTTAAAACTCTCCAGCATCTCCACCCGCTTTTAGTGTTTGTTTAGTGTTTCTTACATTAATGTTGCTGGTTTTGCTGAAATACTCCAGACATGTTGTTTTTCCACTTGCAATGTTCCCCTCAATGCAAATCTAAAAAAAATAATAATAATAATAATACAACAAATACAACAGTTTTTTAATGTGCCCAAACTGAGAGACACTTTAACTTCAACACCACCATGAGGTCTTATTTAAACACATACATGCTCATGGTAAGAACATTTACACTGAGATACTGAAGTGTGCATGAATTATTTCTTCTGGGACATGTAACAATACAGAAGAGTTTCTTTAAAAAAGATACATTTAGAATTATACTGTTTTTATCTATATTCCTAAATTAGTGAATTCATATATTTGTACAGCACAGAAGCTGTAGGACCAAACTCATAAGTCAGATCATAAATGTTGCAGTTATTCTGTCTGTCTCAAAATAACTGTCTGTAACTGATGATGAAAGTCTGAATGAATTCACAAATTTACATCAGCTGCTTTATGAGTTTAAGAAAACGATTACAGATTTTCTAATACAAATGACAATGACAGTGATGATGAGGAGAAGGATGATGATGAGATCTGATCCTGTCTGTCAGGATTCTTTGTAAAGGCATGTGCTTCAAAACTATTTACTTCCTGTAAGCTAATATTATGCAAATATTGACAAATGAGATGCCTCTGAAAATAAACGAAAGGAATATTACCAGTACTACTATTATTATATCCAAGATAAACTTACCACTGGTTTCTTGTCCTCACCATCACGGACCAGTTTACCTTGAGAAGACGACAACACAATAAAACAAGCTGAACTTGAAAGTATTAAGAAAGAAAGCAAATATAAAGCACAAACACCAAGCCTTAAACCAAGCAGGAGATAAAAACCACACGTCAATAAATAAAGGGTTCAAATATAAAACAAATAAACATAAAACTGACTCATACAGAGAGCAGAATAAGGAGAGAACAATGGACATATGTTAATGACAACAACACAAATAAAATGAAGACCTCATTCAGTATTTTTCTGGAACTATGTTTTAATAAATGATCTGATCATAATACTAATATAGGATGTTATTATTAATTTTAATAAGTGAATATGACAGTTAATGCAGATAAACAGAAGAGAGGGGAAATAAAAGATGATTACAATGTCTACTGTAAAAGCTCTATAAAATAAATGTCTATATTTTGTTATAAAATAAAAATAATGACAAAGTAGTAATAATAATAATAATAATAATAATAATAATAATAATAATAATAATGATAATAATAATAATATTCACCTGCCCTAAACTGTTTGTTGGTCTGACATCCGCGCGTGACTCTCTGATTTCTGTCCGCAGGATTTCGGAATAATGTCTTAAACACATTCACGACTGCAGTTTTGGACCCAAAAGGACTAAAAGTCGCTCCGAGTCTGTTCCCCAGCCCGATCATCTCTTAACATTACAGCAAAACTACTGCATGGCAGCGATTAAAGAGACATCACGTGACAGCACACTTCCGGGTTGTGAGTCGCGTATCAACGTCAGACGTAAACCCCGATACATCATACGTGTGCGACGAAGACATGAACCCAAATATATGTCTTATTCTGTACTTTATACACTTTTTTAAAGCAATAATACGTTTATATTATAAACTTTAATATATATTTAAAAATTCCAGAAATAATATTGTTTAATTATTGAATGATGAATATTTTAATTATTAAATTATGAACATGTTCCAGTGTGTGAAGGTAAAAGAAAAGAAAATTGTTCATCATGCTAATCATATGTTCATTATGTGCATGGTCCCAGCCTCATTTCATTTCATTTATTTTTTATTTGTATAGCGCTTTTAACAATGGACATTGTCTCAAATCAGATTTACAGAGTTAAAAATTTTATTAAATTGTATAAAAGAATGTATGTTTTTGTCCCAATACATTTGTTTCTTATAATTTTATGTTTGTCTTTAATGAGTGAGCCAGTGGTGACTGTGGCAACAAAAAACTCCTTAAGATGTCATGAGAAAGAAACCTTAAGAGTAACCAGACTCAAAATGAAATGCATCCTCATCTGGGAAGCACCAAATGTCCATTTATTACAGTGCTATTATTGTTAAGGTGTTCTGTTCAGTGATAGGCACTTAAACACAGAACTGTTCATGCAAACTGCGGTCCTAAGCCATTGTAGAGGCTGTTGATAATAATTACAGTTCAAATCCATCCTCAAAATTCTTGAGTTGCTCAGTAACTCCATGAATCTTAATGCTGTGGATGTGGAACCATCAGAAAGAAAACTTAATCCAGAAAGAAAATTTTTATTACGAAGAGAAGAAAGAGACAGGAACACTGGTCACTGGTATCTCCTTGTTTCATAAATGTTTACAGTGATCATGGTGCATTTAGGGACTTCGGTGACCCTAGCTATGGCAACTGAACTAATAGGGAGAGACGGTAACAAAGACATCATCTCTGGGATGAGACACGCCCCACCACACCACCATAGTCAACATACCTGAGTAAACCCGTGAGAGTGGGGGGATGACAGCATCCAAACATCCCAGTTCACCAAAACATTTTATATCCATCATATCTCCAGGATGGCTCCTTCACCTAAGAAAAAATTACTGACAAAAGGCTTGACTAAATATGTTTTTGAGACTGTGTTTGAGTCTCAAACAGTAATTAGAAGTCTGTTGCTTAACTGTGGAGCTTTGTAGGAGAAAGCTCTGCCCCCTGCTGTAGTCTTTATTATTTGGGTTTCTACAAATAGCCTGCATCTTTTGATCAAAGCAGGCATGGTGGATCATAACTGAAGTTTACTTATGCACTTACTAGAACGTTCAGACAGAAAGGCATTATAACAGTCCAATGTGGATGTAATGAAAGCATTAACTAGTATTTCACCATACTGTAATGACATCATATTTCTTATTTTAGTGATATTTATAAGATAAAAAAGGCAATCCTGGTAATCTATCTACATGAGCCTCAAAGGAAGTCTTAAGTGATTACTGATATATTTTGTGTTTGAACAGACTTTGCTGATGATCAGTGATAGTAGCACAGAAACAAGATTGTCAAAGATAAACTTTCTATTCTGGTTATTGCTTACAGTCCATTTTTTAGGTGAGAGGAAGTTTAACTCACACACACACACACACACATGCACACGCACACACACACGCACACTGACTGACAGTTTTTAGACATAAAAATCTAAAAGTCTATGTGAGTATTATTTATTTTACATTTCAGAAGTGTTTTGTGTATGCATTTTATAAGTTTATGGCTTTCATTACAAATCTACACAGCAACTATCTGACATTCATCAGCTGCACTGTACATGTTTGGCTATATTTAGATCAGTGCCTCATTTCCTGCTTTTAGTTGATGAACTAGAATACAGAGAAGAAAACATGTCAGAAATGCACTATATATATAGAGTCATGAACTATATAAGTTTTGCAATCTGCATTTGCATTTTGCATTGCCACAGTGTTTTTAGTTTTGTGCATAATAACTAAACATTCTTACCAGTGGTCATGGTGTAACTTGAAATGCGCATAAGAGTGTGGGTGGGTGTTTGGGTGTATGTTGTGTATGTGTTGCATAATAGTTATTTCTTCACACTGCTGAATGAGAAGGATGTCAAACCTGCAGCAGTGATATTTCATGTTTTAGTTGTTTCCTTTATTTTCTGGTCAGGAAGTAGCAGTGTTTTGTTTTAACGGCTGGTAAAAAAGAAAGAAAGAAAGAAAGAAAGAAAGAAAGAAAGAAAGAAAGAAAGAAAGAAAGAAAGAAAGACATGAGAGAGAGATGGCAGAGAATCAAAGCTTCATAGAGGTCGATAAGGCTTTCCTAAAGTCCAAACGAGGTTTACTGAAAATAGCAGAACTGGTAAGAAAACAACTGATCTTTATTTTACATACTTTCACAAAGTCACTACAAAATAACTTTGTTTATGTCACATTCAAAGGTATAGGATTATAAATAGGATTTCATTGTGTTAAAATGTGTTTATAATAATAATCAGAAGAAGAACAAGGACAAGAAAATAGCAACAAGACATAATGATTACTTTTACATTCAGTGTTCAATGGTGTGTGAATCTGTTGCAACTAACATACTAGCAGCTGTTGCAACCTTACAAGTTTTTTTTTTTTCGTCCTTTGAAGTCAATAGTTGAAAACCGTAAACGGTATTGTTTTATAATTAAACTGCAAAGATGTGTAAACTGTCCTGAGCTGGGACACTTTGTTACAGATTTGCCTCAAACTGATTGAGCGTTGACAATGGAAAATCCTTCCAGAAACATTTAAATAAAATAAAAGTGTATTAGATATAAAGAATGTTTGGTTCACTGTTAGTGTTCACAGGGAAAAAAAAAACTATTCGTTTTATCTATTCATCACTCTCTTTTCAGGTGGTTCTGTTTGTGGCATTTGTGTGTTTCACTGTGGCATCACGGCCTCCCTACATCTCAGCTACATGTTTGGAGTTCATCATCACACTGGCTCTGCTCATCCTTTACTTTCTGAAACTTCACAAATCACTCACCTTCTTTTTCTGGCCATTGATTGTGAGTCATAACCATGTACCAAACACTAGCCAAATTCTTATTATGATTCATGCAGAACTCTACACTACATGCATTGGGTGTTGTGGGTGTGTAGAGCATAACCTTCATATTGATAAGAATGTGTTTTATATTTTACTAAGAAAACTAAGTAGATGTAAATCCAAAGGTTTTAAAACTTGATGATGAATTTCTTGATCAACTGTTACAATAATAATTTGATTATTTTGTTTACAGGACGTTTTTAACTCCTTCTTTGCTGCATTGTTCTTGTGTATTATCAGCCTTGTGGCTGTGTCCACATTCACTACCAAGGGCACTTTGGTGGGAGGGGTAAGTATCCCAGTTTATTAAGACTACAGCTCTGATTATATACTGTGTTTCATAAGTATGAAATATTTTACAGTATTGTTGTACAAATATAACTTTCAATAAAAGTATTTTCTCTTTAGAAATGCAATTTATTTTTAAACATGGGTTAAAAAATGATGGAAAGTAAGAATTTGCATGATCATTTAATTTATTGTATTTATTTAATTTATTTATATCTAACTTAAAATAAACAAATCTCCTCAAAACCATAAATGAGTAACAGTTAAATGGTTTAAAATGTAGGCAGAGTTGTGCGATGGTTTAGAAGTTGGATTGTGTCAGAAGTGCTATTAAATAAGTGATAAGTGGTGCTATGAGAGAGATTGTGGGTAGGGTACAGGTGTGGTTAATTAATTTTCTACCTTTATTCAAAAACGTGATGTTTTAAATTATTAATATACCTTAAATATACTCATATCTAAGTGCCGGTCCCAAGCCAGGATAAATAGGGAGGGTTGCGTTAGAAAGGCATCCAGCGTAAAAACATGTGCCGAATCAAACATGCGGATGATCCGCTGTGGCGACCCCTAATGGGAGAAGCAGAAAGAAAGTTTAGTTTATACAGTACTCATATTTAAATGTGAATTTGATTGTTTTCACATTGTTGCTTTGATTAGCTATTTTAATCATAAAATAAATAAAGATTTCTGACCTGTAACACTCAAGAAAAGTACAAATACTCCAAAATGTTACTTAAATAATAACTATAGTTACTGATTTTATTTATTTACAAAAAAGTGAACTGAAATATGTCATATTGTAGGTTCTTTAAAGTAGCCACCTTTTGCTTAGATTACTGCTTTGCACACTCTTGGCATTCTCTTGATGCCTACTTTAAAGAACCTAGAATATGACATATTTTAAGTTCACTTTTTTTGTTATGTATATAAGTCCACATGTGTTAATTCATAATTTTGATGCCTTCAGTGTGACTATACAATTTTCATAGTCATGAAAATAAAGAAAACTCTTTGAATGAGAAGGTGTGTCCAAACTTGGTCTGTACTGTATATATAATATATATATATATATATATATATATATATATATATATATATATATATATATATATATATATATACAGTTGTGTTCAAAATTATTAAACCCCCAATGCTGTAAATGGTTTTAGGGAATTTAGTTCAATTAGTTTTGTAATACAGTAGTAAATGTTTCTTTTGTGAATTCTTCATTGACATAATTATTCAACCCCTTAAAGACTACCACTCTGAAGAACAGAGGTTCAATGAAGTGTTTTCAATCAGGTATTGAAAACACCTGTGGATATCAGGGAGCAGCAATAAAGCCTAATAAGCACCAATTAGGCAGCTTTAAAATGACTGTGATACTCAGCTCCTTCTAGACATTTACTGGTGTGGTTACAAACATGGTGAGGTCAAGAGAATGGTCCAGGAAGACAAGAGAACAGGTGATTACTCTTCACAGGAAGGGCAATGGCTATAAGAAGATTGCAAAGATGTTAAACATACCAAGAGACACCATAGGAAGCATCATTCGCAAATTCAAGGCAAAGGGCACTGTTGAAACGCTACCTGGTCGTGGCAGAAAGAAGATGCTGACTTCGACTGCTGTGCGCTACCTGAAGCGTAGAGTGGAGAAAAGTCCCCGTGTGACTGCTGAGGAACTGAGAAAAGATTTGTCAGATGTGGGTACTGAAGTTTCTGCTCAGACAATACGGCGCACCCTGCGTAATGAAGGCCTCCATGCCAGAACTCCCAGGCGCACCCCCTTGCTGTCCCCAAAGAATAAGAAGAGTCGACTGCAGTATGCCAAAAGTCATGTGGACAAACCACAGAAGTTTTGGGATAGTGTTCTGTGGACTGATGAAACAAAATTAGAACTGTTTGGGCCCATGGATCAACGCTATGTTTGGAGGAGGAAGAACAAGGCCTATGAAGAAAAGAACACCTTGCCTACTGTGAAGCATGGCGGGGGGTCAATCATGCTTTGGGGCTGTTTTGCTTCTGCAGGTACTGGGAAGCTTCAGCGTGTGCAAGGTACCATGAATTCTCTTCAGTACCAGGAGATATTGGATGACAATGTGATGCAGTCCGTCACAAACCTGAGGCTTGGAAGACGTTGGACCTTTCAACAGGACAATGATCCCAAGCATACCTCCAAGTCCACTAGAGCATGGTTGCAGATTAAAGGCTGGAACATTTTGAAGTGGCCATCGCAGTCACCAGACTTAAATCCGATTGAGAACCTCTGGTGGGACTTAAAGAAAGCAGTTGCAGTGCGCAAGCCTAAGAATGTGACTGAACTGGAGGCTTTTGCCCATGATGAATGGGCGAAGATACCCGTAGATCGCTGCAAGACACTTGTGTCAAGCTATGCTTCACGTTTAAAAGCTGTTATAACTGTAAAAGGATGTTGTACTAAGTACTAAGATTGAATGTCACTTGGGGGTTGAATAAAACTGATAATGATGTGAGCTCAGAAAAGACATTTGTGGTTATTTCATTATAAATGTTATATTTGTCTGACCTACACGTGCCTCTTTGATTTAATTGTAAGCAGGATGACTGAATGATCATAATCAATGTCAAACCGACCAAAACAATCAATTTCAGTGGGGGTTGAATAATTTTGAACACAACTGTATATATATGATAGATAGATATAGATATAGATTGATTGATTGATTGATTGATTGATTGATTGAGTGTGTGTGTGTGTGTGTGTGTGTGTGTGTGTGTGTGTGTGTGTGTGTAGGTCATGGGTTTGGCGGCTGTAGTATTGTGGTGCGTTGATGGTTATATTGTCTTTAGGAAAATCACCTTCAACCAGACGATGGGATCAACGCCTTAGTAACTCAAATGTTCACCTGCACACTTTACATGCACATGTGTACTAATGCGCCTTTTCTATTAATATATAATACATATGTAATGACTTATGAAATAGAAAAAGACTTCTTTGGCTCGGTTTTTAAACTTTTTGTGGAAAATGTTTGACTTCTAGGTATGTATATCATATAATTAATCTATATTATATGATTTCATTATATAATGTCAAATGTCAAATAAATAGTATAGTTATATTATAAAGCAATATTTATATTCAGTTGGTTTTCATCTTTACAAATTCACTGAGCTTTGCATATGAGTTTTGTTCACTTTTGTAACTTGCTGTTATACACACCCAATAAAAGCGTTAAAACATCTGTAATCAATGTTTCTTATTAACATTATTCATTTGTTTTATGAGTCGATTGAACTCGAAGACTGAAGCTTGTGCAGCTGCGCCGCTTTTTAAAGATGCCCGTTTCCGCTCTCTCTCTCTCTCTCTCTCTCTCTCTCTCTCTCTCTCTCTCTGTGTCCGTTTCCGTTTCCGTGCAGTTTTTCTGTGATATTTAAGCTTAGAGTTACTGGAATCGTGTAGAGAGGTGGTTAAAAGCTGTAACTGAGAGATATAATGGGGGATATCGAGTCTCCGGACAGGAGCGGGTCTCGCGCAAATGGCGTGTTTTCCCTTTTATTGACTAAAGAACTGATCGGATCCAGAAAAGGACAAATTTTACTGTCAGAAGTGGTAAAGTTTTTTTGTCATACTGTTCATTTATTTTTTTCCATGCATTTCAACATGAATAACAGAAACCTGGAAACTCCAGATGAAAGCTTTGTGAAAGTTTTAGGGTGTGTGTGGGTGTGTGTGTGCGGGTGCACGCGTGTGTGTGTGTGTGTGTGTGTGTGTGAGTGTGCGGGTGCACGCGTTATCTGCATGCATTATTACAGTTTTATATTCCTGATGTTTATTCCACACACACAAACACTCCCCCCCCACACACACATACACACAATCAGTTATACTGTACAGAGAATTTTACTAACAATAATATTTCACAGCTGTGATTCAAGTTTATTGCTTTTATTAATATGCTATTCACACTTTTATTCACACGCCTTAAAACATGCGTATTGCTTTTTTGCCACGTGGTTCCTACACATACTTAATTTGTCCTTGCACATAGAACATTCAAACTTATCTATATTAAGCCACATGTGTTCATTTGAGTTAATGTGTTCAGGATATAGCATGCTGAACGTCACCTTCGTAGGATCACATGTTAAATCTTAAAAATAAAGTTTATATAACTGTGCACGAATACATGAATAATAAATAAAAGTGACGTGGCTTACACACACACACACACACACACACACACACTCTCTCTCTCTCTCTCTCTCTCTCCCTCTCCTCATTTACTTGCTGATGGAATGTTCCATTGTGCTTCAAAAATTCCATATTTCTCCTCCGTGTACAAAAAAACAGACCCTGAGTCTAAACATTACTCGTTGTACTAAACATAATCTCGCCTAAAGCAGATAGATGTTTATCTACGTACACTCTTTTGGAACAGGAAGTACTTCCCTTTATGAGATTGGCGTTTTTCCCTTCACACTGTTCTTTTAACACTGACCACTGTTAAGAAATCTAGTCACAACAACATTTATTGTGTACTATGTTACACAATAACACTAGTGTTTCAGATAGAACTACAAAAAAAAAAAACAATAAATGACAAGACACAAACTACAGATCAGGGACAGAGTACTAAATTCTGGGTTGTCAGAAGGTGTGGATTATTTATTTATAACAACAGCTGTGACAGCAGCACAGGTTTATATCAATGCACTTGTTCTCATATGTTATTGTTTCTAAAATAACAGATCAATCACTGGGATTTGTTCAGCATATGTCCAATAATAATCAAAATCATGCTTTAAATGTTTCCACCTCCTGTCTTTTACTCAATGCCACAGTCTCTAAACCATACAACATCGCAGGTCTCATCACAGTCCTATAAACTTTCCCTCATATATCACTCCTGCCACTCTTCTCCACCCACTCCACCCTGCCTGCACTCTTTTCCTTACTTCTCTAACACACGCTCTATTACTTTGCACTGTACTTAAGGTACTTAAACTTTTCCACCTTTTCTCCCTGCAACCACACCACTCCACTGCCCTCCCTCTCATTCACACACATGTACTGTCTTACTCCTACTGCCTTTCATTTCTCTTCTCTTCAGCGCATATCTCCACCTCTCTAGGCTCTTCTCAACCTGCTCCCTACTCTCACCACAAATCACAATATCATCTGCAAACATTATAGTCCATGGAGACTCCTGTCTGATCTCGTCCATTAACCTGTCCATCACCACTGCAAACACCATCACCCGCTCCCTCCATCTTCTCAACACACTCTCCTCACCTGTCAACATATTTCCATCTCCATCCTTTATTGCTCTAACTTGCAGCACATCCTTCCCAACTGGGTCCCTTTTCTCCTTCCTTAGTTTCCAACCTCTCATACAGCTCCTCATATGCCTTTTCCTTGGCTTTCGTCATATCCCTCTTCACCTGCTGCCACATCTCTACATCCTAAATATGTTTTGCCAACCTCTTTCTTTTTATGCTTTCCTGCACTTTCTCATTCCACCACCAAATCTCTTTGCCTCCCTTGCTATTTCCAGATGTCACACCAACTACCTTTCTAGCTGTCTCCCTTATCACTTCTGCAGTAGTTGCCCAATCATCCAGCACCTCCTCACCACCACCGAGCCCCTCTTACCTGAATCTCACACTACAGTCTTCCTCCTTCAGTTCCCACCATCTTATTCTTCTTTCAGTCTTCACTCTCCTCCTCTTCTTCTGAACCTACAAAACCATTCTACAGACTGGCATCCGATGCTGTCTAGCTACACTGTCCCCTGCCAACACAGAACATAGAACATAGTCCACCTGTGTGCACCTTCCTCCACTCTTATACATCACCCTATGATCCTCCTTCTTCAAAAAATAAGTATTTACCACTACCATATTCTTCCTTTTAGCAAAATCTACCACTATTTGCAATTCTACATTCCTCTCCTTAAGAACATATCTACCCATCACCTCCTCATCACCTCTGTTCCCTTCACCTACATGTCCATTGAAATCTGCCCCAATCACCAGTCGTTCATTTCTAGGTACACCATCTACCACTTCATCTAACTCACTCCAGGATTTTTCCTTTTCCCCCATCTCACAACCTACTTGTGGAGCCTAGGCACTGATGACATTTATCATCACCCCTTCAACTTCCAGCTTCACGTTCATCACCCTATCAGAAACTCTCCTAACCTCTACTACACACTTACTGTACTCTTCCTTCAGAATCACCCCTACACCATTTCTCTTTCCATCCATACCATGATGGAACAGTTTAAACCCACCTCCAATGTTACTGGTCTTACTCCCTTTCCACTTGGTCTTGTGAACACACAGCATATCTTCCTTTCTCCTCTTCATCATATCAGCTCCCTCTCTCACTTTACCAGTCATAGTACCAACATTTAAAGTACCAACCTAAACCTCCACTCTTCTGCACTTCTCCTTTCTCTGCTGTCTTTGTAGACGTCTTCCTCCTCTCCTTCTGCCATCAGTCGCCTAATTTCCACCGGTACCCTGTTGGTTAACGACACCTGTGGCCTCGACCAATCCTGTATGAATTTGATAAATGCTGGATGCCCTTCTAATGCAACCTTTCCCATTTATCCAGGCTTGGGACCGGCACTAAGAGTGCACTGGCTTGTGCAACCCAAATGGCTGGGTTACTGCCAGGGTTGAAGATATCTAAAGCAAAACTTAAGAATAATAAATAATGACCTCAACAAGAATTTTAAGTTTACAATCAATTAAAGTGTGCGATTATTTTACTGAGCTAATGGATTTAGATTTCTCTCACTGTTTTCTTTTTTCTTTTTGCACAATGCATTTTTTTTTTTTTTACAATAAAAAAATTAGAGAGAAAATAATCAACAATAAAAAAAAGTAGCAAACAGTAATGCATGGTTAAAGGCAAGAACAAAAAGCAGAAATTCATGGTGTTCTTTATTAATAGCAATCAAGGGATCCTATTGAGAAATTAAAGGTGGAGGAGGTGGAGGACAGACACGCAGAACAAAACTGAATAATCCTTTACTGTAAAAGCATTTGATGACTGGAACCGAACAGAAACTAGAAAACACAAAGCACAGAAATTATACAATTAAAGATGCCACGATGAGGGTACACAAAAAAAAAACTTTACACGAACTAGACATGCAACAGGTGAACACAGCAAGGTAACAAACTTATTAATAATTGTTTCTGATTTTCTTCCTTCCAGATTTCATCCTTCATCAGTTTTGTGATTTTTTGTGCTTCGGCAGCAACAGCGTATGTCACTGCTCCACTTCTCGCCTTCATTTCCTCTCTGCTCATCCTATTTGCTCATGCCATCAAATTTAACCAAAGATTTACAGGCTTTCACTGGCCGCTGATGGTGAGAGACACATAGACAGACACACACTCACACATACACACACTCACAAATTTGTATACACTCACACATATACACTCACACACAGACACTCAATCTATTCCATTATTATTTTAATGTTTAATTTTATGTACAGTTTTTATAGTATTTTAATTATTTTATAAACATAAAATCACATTTTCCCATTTATTATTTTATTCCTTGTTTGATTATACAGTAAACATTTAGATTTTTTATTTTATTAAAAACAGAACAAATAAAACTATTAATCCAATAATTACTCTTCCAGCCATATGTGAATATGAACCTCTGTTATCAAATATTAGCTTTTTTTAATTAATAGCAATATGTAGGTACAAAGTTTCATAACCTTAACAATATAAAATATAAAAAAAATTTAAATTATTTCTGTCAAAATTTTTTCTTTATATATGGATATTATTCAATGTTTGATTAAATTCCCCAGCTAAATTGTGTTATAACATACTTTGAAAATGAAATCTAAAAAGTATATATTATTAAACTCAATAAAAGCATAAAAATTTGTCAGTCAACTAAATCAAATGTGATCTCTTTTTTTCTTACAGGACTTTTTACGCTGTATCACTGCCTCTATCGTTTTCTTCATCATCTCCATCATGGCCGTAGCAAAATATCCAGATGGAGCATCAAAAGCTGCAGGAGTAAGAAAAACACTCACACACATGTACTGTATACACGCACAACATCTTTCCATTTTTTTTACACCCAGAGTTGTGTTTCAAAATACCAAAGCATTATTTAATGATTAAATAGTTTTAGAAAATATTCATCATAAAATCTACTCAGTGGGAGTGAATAGTGAATATTGCTCATGGGGGGGAAGGGGGAATAAACATTGCAAAGTAGTGCAAACTGTATTCAATATATTTACACTGGATTGTGATTGGTGTAGGTGTTCGGGTTTGTTGCCACCATTGTGTTTGCGTTGGATTTTTACTTCATCTTTAACGAGCTTGCTGACTTCCTGAAGCGTGGCGGCTCTAATGAGGAACCTCAGAGCAAAGAAGGTAATTAAAGTTCTCTGTTACTATTATGCCTCTAGTTTGTCCATTATACCTTAGACAAGTTGTTTCCTCTCTGCCTTGTCCCTCAGACGCTGACGCAGACTCTGACTCAGAATGAAGCTGTGATTGGGATGTGAAGGAGAGGAGACTACTCCAGTGCCTAAAGGGAAATAAAGCAAACTGTGCAAGTTTACATTCAGGCTCAGGATTACTAATTGAAAATAGACAAAGTAGTAGATGAATAATGTCTGTTATTCAGAGAGGCTTGAGTATGTATGAATAAGCATATAAAAGATCTAACTTGCATTGTGTGATATATTAGCATAAATAATTGTATCACATTTTTACAATTATCCAACACTACCATTATTCTGAAATAATTTGCATATTGGACTGTTTACACAGATTTTGTGACATTGCCAAAGCCCTACCCCTACTGTCCTAAACAGTCATTGAAGAGACTTTATGTGCTGAGAGTAAATCAATTTCATGTGATACTTGTCTTGCAGTGACCAACGGATCAAAGCGGACTGTAAGCTAATGATCTTTGTACGTCAGAAGGATGTTATTTTAGTGTTCTAAAGATCCATTTATTTTATAACTGTTCTCTTTCCGCTAACATTTTTACACAGAACTCTGTTCAAGCAACAGACTGAATAACAATGCTAATTGAACTTAAAACATTTTATTCACCAAAGGCTTATTTTGTACATGTTAAAATCAGAAGCCATTCAAAGCAATTAGTGTGTGTGTGTGTGATGTGTGAGGGATTTCTTCTAAAATAACCACTGATTTATTTCCACTGTGTTTTTGTATTGTTTTGCTGCACCAAAAATATGAATTGTAACTGAATTGATGTGAAGTGTAAACGTTTAAGCCGACAGAAGGGTGTCTGGTTACATTCGTCTGTCCTCTGTTTACTCACGTATGTGCACGTGTGAGTGTATTTTATGTATTTGCATTGACTGTATATTTGAGTGAACATGACTGATATATGTGAGTTACAAACAAGGAACTTATGATGGCATTTTGACTTACATTTATTTTATATACATTTTTAAAGTAATGCTTTAAGCAATACTATTTCAAACTAGTTGGCATTGGCAAAATTGAAGTGTAAATGACTTAAATTACTCACTTTGGATTGGATTTAAAACATCAGTAAAATGAGATACCGCTTGAACATCAGAATAAGGAACATGGCAAAAAAAACTAAAAGATTTCTTCTCTTATGGTTTGTTAGTTTTAAAGTGGTAACAGTTTACAGCAAAACTGAACATAGCTTTATACTTCAGGGGTGTGTATGTGTGATCATGAAGCATGACTGTCCAAAACAGTCAATCACCTCAGCAACCACACCCTTTATAACCAAATGTGCATTTGTCTTAAGGCAATCTATGCAAGGTCAAATCAGAATCACCTAAACATGATATCTTGTAATAAGACAAAACATAACTTATAAATGGGAGTTTTTGTGGCTTGTGCCCTATTCACTGACATAGGAAGAAGTGAGGTTTAAACTGTACTGCAGCCAGCCACTAGAGGGGTTTCAGAGATTTCAGCTTCATTTCAAATACTTGTTACATTTACTCATATATACTGTCACCATTCACATCTCTGTCTGTAATGCTCTGTAATTACTGCTTTATAACACACGTGTGTCTTGTCACACTGCTCTATACGTCACTGATTATGTCACACTTGTTATTATTATTTCACAATTAGCTTCAATTTATTTGAGTAAATTCTTAATGTTATGTTGTGTTTTGTTTTGTTTAATAAAATAAGAGAAGAAATACAGAAACACTTCATTGGTTTGAAGACAAATAACTGATTTTGAAGTAAAACATAAAAGACATCTTTGTTTAATTTCAAATTTAAATCAAATTTATTTGTTTCACAAATGAACAGAGAATTTTGCAAAATGTGTTTTTGTAACACATCAGACAGTTCCATGAATACATAAATACAGATCTGAGAGCGGCTCTGCTCCTGTTTAAATCATCACAGTGTCAGATTATTAAACCTCAGATTTCAGACATGGATAAAAAAACAGGATAAATAATCAACCATATAATTACAATCAGATATTAAGTTATTATTATAATAATGCCTCAGAGTAGAGGAGGGTTTCATTACAGAGTATAAAGCACAACAAACACACACACACACACACACACACACACACACACACACAGTGCTGCTGTTGAGAAATAAAACTTTCATTAGCAAGGTTTGATTGTCCTTCGAAAAACTCACACAGTGTTCCTTAACATATTTTATTCATTATTATTATTATGGAGTTGTGCTGAATTTAGGGGTTCATCCCAAATCACACATTAAACAACACACTGTAGTTAACTTTCATGTTAGAGTACCTGAACATTTGTAGTTTATTCCAATATATTAAATTAGATAAAATGCTGGTAAATAGTTTTAGTCTCTTCCACTCTGTTTAGTAAAATATTCCTCTTTAACTTTTCCTAAATACATTTTCTATCATGAATTAGCACTGAGGTGTAGAGGTGAGAGATCAGTCAGATAATGCATTTAAAGTAAATCTTATTGCTTCAAACTCTATAAAACTGCCTGCAAGTGGACAGAAGATTGCCAAGTAGTGTACAATGTAAATGAAACACTGCAACACTAACGTTACCATAAACAGAATAAAACCAAAAGGATAAATACAATGAAATCTTAAATTCATTACCATTTCTCTCTCACACACACACACACACACACACACACACACACACACACACACACACACAGAAAATGTAAATTATAAAATTAGTACCAAAATAACATTTAAAAAAATAAAATAACACATTACAGTTAAATAACTTTTACAGAGTCTGGTCTTAATCTGAGAATTAAAAAGAAATCTGCTCCAGTTGCTTATTAAATTATTTAAATTAATGTTAATTTCTGTTAATTCGTGTTTTATTAAGTTCACAATTACTTACTTACATAATTACTTATTTTTTATTAATTGTATTCTTTATAATGAGGAAATACACCCAGATGCAAGTAACAAATTTGCAAATGCTATTAGCTAGCCCAAACACAAAACATTTGGTTGGAGTTAGCTATTACTCAAATGCTAACTACACACAGAGATTCTTACTCATCCTCAGTAATGCTAGTGAAAATACAAAAAACTAGCTAAAAATGAGTGCAAGTGAGTTTAGCTAGCATAAACACTAGTAATTAGCCCTTGCAAGCAGACATTTGAAAACTATTCCAAACACTAGCCCAAATGTAAAACTTTGTTTAGCAACTACCTGAAATGCTAATGACTAACATAAAACTGCAACAAATACTACAAATTAGAAAAAAAAACAAGTAACTAGCATATACATTCACACAAGTAGCCCAAATTATTTTAATTTGAATGATCAAGAAGTTCATGACTACTGACTAATGCAAGTGACCAGAACAAATGTGAGCCAATAACCCAAGTGTGAGTAACAAGCCTCAACACTAACAACCAGCCATTAACAGCACAGATTCAGAAATGATTCCACATTATAGCAATTAGCAGGTAATTATAAGTATATGCAAATGCTGGTGATGCAAACACTAGCTACTTACACAAAAGCCAAGAGCTACCTGAAATAGAAACTAGCACAAACGATCAGGATTCATATATATATATATATATATATATATATATATATATATATATATATACACATACACAGTAATCGGTTCGAATCTCGCACCCCTGGTTTATCACAGAATTTTCCTAGGCCCAAATATATATATGTGTTTAAGTTTGTTATATTTGGTCCTGATATAATCTTCATATCAACTCTGTGAACACTATAATGTTTGTAAAATGCAGTGTGTAGTTTGTATTGTGTAACGTGTATAGACTGAAAAGGACATTTGTTTAGTGTCTAATCTGTGTAGTGTGAAAGTTATTGTGTGTCATATGTAAACTATATTGTGTATAGTTTGTGTAGTGTGTAAAAGTGTGTAAGAAGTGTAACTTCATAATCAACATTAAATTACATCAAATGAGACATCAGCTCAGGTGTGTGTATTTATGTGTGTATAGATGTGTGTGTAAGATAGATGATACATTGTGTTTTTTATTCAGGTCGTGTCTCCACTTCACTGCGTGAGGCTGTCCTGGCGCGTGTGTATTCGCTGGTCTGTACAGGCCGCTGGTCACCTAAACGCCACTGTCTCACACACACACCCGTGTTCACACCGTACACCAACATCACCACAAAGCCGAAAATCTGCACAAACACAATCACACGTATATGTTTCAGTATATGTATTTGTGTGTGTGTGTGTGTGTGTGTGTGTGTGTGTGTGTGTGTGTGTGTGTGTGTGTGAGGAGGGGGTGGGGGTGGAGGGTTGGTGTTAGAGGCGATAGGCAGAGGAGCAGGGAAAACTCGTTTTTTTACTATTACTCCTGTACACTACGTATCCCTAAACTTTAAAATTTTTACTTTTTCTTATTTGTTTATCTTAATTTTCGTCACAATCTTCGCTTTCTGGCTTCGATTTGCCATCTAGCAGCGGCGTCTCGAGCTCGTATCTCAAGTTTTTGCTCGCGTATCAAAGCAAAAAATCGACCAAGTGACCGCTCGTACCTCAAAAAACTTGTGTTAGGGCACTCGTATGTCGAGGTACCACTATTTGTGGCTTTTGTGATGGTGATATATTTTTAATGATATGATAGTTAAACTCAATATGTGGATTTTTTTACATAAATACCCTTATACCCTCTAATAAGCAAAACATCTAATTAGTAATGTATATTTTAACTGATTAATTGGAAAAAAATAATTGTCTGATTAATCAATTATCAAAATTATATATATATATATATATATATATATATATATATATATATATATATATATATATATATACACACACACACACACACACACACACACACACACACACACACACACACACACACTCACCAGCCACTTAATTAGGTACACTTGTCCAACTGCTCGTTAACGCAAATTTCTAATCAGCCAATCACATGGCGGCAACTCAATGCATTTAGGCATGTAGACATGGTCAAGACGATCTGCTGCAGTTCAAACCGAGGGTCAGAATGGGGAAGAAAGGTGATTTAAGTGACTTTGAATGTGGCATGGTTGTTGGTGCCAGACGGGCTGGTCTGAGTATTTCAGAAACTGCTGATCTACTGGGATTTTCACGCACAACCATCTCTAGGGTTTACAGAGAATGGTCCGAAAAAGAGAAAATATCCAGTGAGCGGCAGTTCTGTGGGCGCAAATGCCTTGTTGATGCCAGAGGTCAGAGGAGAATGGCCAGACTGGTTCGAGCTGATAGAAAGGCAACAGTAACTCAAATAACCACTCGTTACAACCGAGGTATGCAGAAGAGCATCTCTGAACGCACAACACGTCGAACCTTGAGGCGGATGGGCTACAGCAGCAGAAGACCACACCGGGTGCCACTCCTGACAGCTAAGAACAGGAAACTGAGGCTACAATTCACACAGGCTCACCAAAATTGGACAACAGAAGATTGGAAAAACGTTGCCTGGTCTGATAGGTCTCGATTTCTGCTGCGACATTCGAATGGTAGGGTCAGAATTTGGCGTTAACAACATTAAAGCATGGATCCATCCTGCCTTGTATCAACGGTTCAAGGTGGTGGTGGTGGTGTAATGGTGTGGGGGATATTTTTTGGGCCCATTAGTACCAATTGAGCATCGTGTCAACGCCACAGCCTACCTGAGTATTGTTGCTTACCAGGCACATTCCTTTATCACCACAGTGTACCCATCTTCTGATGGCTACTTCCAGCAGGATAACGCGCCATGTTATAAAGCGCAACTCGTCTCAGACAGGTTTCTTGAACATGACAATGAGTTCACTGTACTCAAATGGCCTCCACAGTCACCAGATCTCAATCCAATAGAGCACTTTTTGGATTTGGTGGAACTTGAGATTCACATCATGGATGTGCAGCCGACAAATCTGCAGCAACTGTGTGATGCCATCATGTCAATATGGACCAAAATCTCTGAGGAATGTTTCCAGTACCTTGTTGAATCTATGCCACAAAGGATTAAGGCAGTTCTGAAGGCAAAAGGAAGTCCAACCCATAACTAGTAAGGTGTACCTAATAAAGTGGCCGGTGAGTGTGTGTGTGTGTGTGTGTGTGTGTGTGTATATATATATATATATATATATATATATATATATATATATATATATATATATATATATATGTATATATATATATATATATATATATATATATATATATATATATATATATATATATATGTATATATATATATATATATATATATATATATATATATATATATATATATATATATATATATATATATATATATATATATATATATATATATGTATATATATATATATATATATATATATATATATATATATATATATATATATATAAAAAAACACAGTGTCACTGTGGCTACTCACTCCGTGAAATAAGAATTATTTTACGCATACATACAAATAGCGCTATTGATTCTTTAGCGTTTGCATGCATGCCCAAAACAATTATTAGTTCAGTACAGAGTAAGCTATTAATTCAAGTTTTTTATTTGTCACAAACAGTTATATGCAGGATACAAACCCAGCCATTAGGGAGGCACAAGCCAGTGCATTCTTAGTGCGGTCCCAAGCCGGGTAAATGGGGAGGGTTGCGTTAGGAAGGGCATCCAGCGTAAAACACGTGCCAAATCAAATATCACGGATCACAAATGAGAATTTCATACCGGATCGGTCGAGGCCCGGGTTAACAACGACCGCCACAGGTATCGTTAGCCGACAGGGTACCGGTGGAAATTGGGCTACTGTTGGCGAAGGAGGAGAAGGAGAGGAGGAAGGCGTCTACAGAGGCGGCAGGAAAGGAGCAGTGTAGGAGAGTGGAGGTTCGGGTTGGTACTTTAAATGTTGGTACTATGACGGGTAAAGGGAGAGAGGTAGCTGATATGATGGAGAGGAGAAAGGTAGATATGTTGTGTGTTCAGGAGACCAAGTGGAAAGGGAGTAAGGCCAGGAACATTGGAGGTGGGTTTAAACTGTTTTATCATGGTGTGGATGGAAGAGAAATGGTGTAGGGGTGATTCTGAAGGAAGAGTACAGTAAGAGTGTAGTGGAGGTGAAGAGTTTCTGATAGGGTGATGATCGTGAAGGTGGAAGTTGAAGGGATGATGATAAATGTCATCAGTGCCTATGCTCCACAAGTTGGCTGTGAGATGGAGGAGAAGGAAAGATTCTGGAGTGAATTAGATGAAGTGGTAGATGGTGTACCTAGGAAAGAACGGTTAGTGATTGGGGCGGACTTTAATGGGCATGTGGGTGAAGGAACAGAGGTGATGAGGAGGTGATGGGTAGGTATGGTTTTAAGGAGAGGAATGTGGAAGGGCAGATGGTGGTAGATTTTGCTAAAAGGATGGAAATGGCAGTGGTGAACACTTATTTTAAAAGAAGGAGGATCATAGGGTGACGTATAAGAGTGGAGGAAGGTGCACACAGGTGGACTATGTGCTATGCAGGAGATGCAACCTGAAGGAGATTGGCGACTGTAAGGTGTTGGCAGGGGACAGTGTAGCTAGACAGCATAGGATGGTGGTCTGTGGGATGGTTTTGGAGGCGAGGATGAAGAGGAGGAGAGTGAGGACTGAAAGAAGAATAAGATGGTGGAAACTGAAGGAGGAAGAGTGTAGTGTGAGGTTCAGGGAAGAGGTCAGAGAGGCTCAGTGGTGTTAAGGAGGTGTTGGATGATTGGGCAACTACTGCAGGAGTGATGAGGAGGCAGCTAGAAAAGTACTTGGTGTGACATCTGGAAATAGAAAGGAAGACAAGGAGACGTGGTGGTGGAATGAGGAAGTGCAGGAGAGCATAAGGAGAAAGAGGTTGGCAAAACAGAAGTGGGATAGACAGAGTGATGAGAAAAGTAGGCAGGAGTACAAGGAGATGCGGCAGCAGGTTAAGAGGATGTGGCGAAAGCCAAGGAAAAGGCATATGAGGAGCTGTATGAGAGGTTGGACACTAAGGAAGGAGAAAAGGATTTGTACCGATTGGCCAGGCAGAGGGACCGAGCTGGAAAGGATGTACTGCAAGTTAGAGCAGTAAAGGATGGAGAGGAAATGTGTTGACTAGTGAGGAGAGTGTGTTGAGAAGGTGGAGGAGTATTTTGAGCAGCTGATGAATGAGGAAAATCAGAGAGAGAAGGTTGGATGATGTGGAGATGGTGAAGCAGGATGTAGATAAGATTAGTAAGGAGGAAGTGAGAGCAGCGATTAAGAGGATGAAGAGTGGAAAGTCGGTTGGACCAGATGACATACCGGTGGAAGCGTGGAGATGTTTAGGAGAGATGGCAGTGGGGTTTTGACCAGATTGTTTAACAGGATTTTGGAAGGTGAGAAGATGCCTGAGGAATGGAGAAGAGTGTGCTGGTACCGATCTTTAAGCATAAAGGAGATGTGCAGACCTGCAGTAACTACAGGGGTATTAAGTTGATCAGTCACACCATGAAGTTATGGGAAAAAGTAGTGGAAGCCAGGCTGAGAGAAGAGGTGACCATCTGTGAGCAACAGTATGGTTTCATGCCGAGGAAGAGCACCACAGATGCCATATTTGCTTTGAGAATGTTGATGGAGAAGTATAGAGAAGGACAGAAGGAATTGCATTGTGTATTTGTGGATTTAGAGAAGGCGTCGACAGGGTGCCAAGAGAGGAGTTGTGGTACTGTATGAGGAAGTCAGGTGTGTCAGAGAAGTATGTAAGGGTGGTGCAGGACATGAACGAGGACAGTGTGACGGCAGTGAAGTGTGCAGCAGGTACGACAGACTGGTTTAGAGTGAAGGTTGGACTGCATCAAGGATCGGCCCTGAGCCCTTTCCTGTTTGCAGTGGTGATGGACAGGTTGACGGACGAGGTCAGACAGGAGTCTCCCTGGACTATGATGTTTGCGGATGATATTGTGATTTGTTGTGAGAGTAGGGAGCAGGTTGAGAAGAGCCTGGAGAGGTGGAGATATGCACTGGAGAAGGGAATGAAACTCAGTAGGAGTAAGACAGAGTACATGTGTGTGAATGAGAGGGAGGGCAGTGGAGTGGTGCGGTTGCAGGAGAAGACCACACCGGTGCCACTCCTGACAGCTAAGAACAGGAAACTGAGGCTACAATTCGCACAGGCTCACCAAAATTGGACAATAGAAGATTGGAAAAACGTTGCCTGGTCTGATGAGTCTCGATTTCTGCTGCGACATTCGGATGGTAGGGTCAGAATTTGGCGTCAACAACATGAAAGCATGGATCCATCCTGCCTTGTATCAACGGTTCAAGGTGGTGGTGGTGGTGTAATGGTGTGGGGATATTTCTTTGGGCCCATTAGTACCAATTGAGCATCGTGTCAACGCCACAGCCTACCTGAGTATTGTTGCTGACCATGTCCATCCCTTTATGACCACAGTGTACCCATCTTCTGATGGCTACTTCCAGCAGGATAACGCGCCATGTCATAAAGCGCGAATCATCTCAGACTGGTTTCTTGAACATGACAATGAGTTCACTGTACTCAAATGGCCTCCACAGTCACCAGATCTCAATCCAATAGAGCACTTTTGGGATGTGGTGGAACTTGAGATTCGCATCATGGATGTGCAGCCGACAAATCTGCAGCAACTGCGTGATGCTATCATGTCAATATGGACCAAAATCTCTGAGGAATGTTTCCAGTACCTTGTTGAATCTATGCCACAAAGGATTAAGGCAGTTCTGAAGGCAAAAGGGGGTCCAACCCGTAACTAGTAAGGTGTACCTAATAAAGTGGCCGGTGAGTGTGTGTGTGTGTGTGTGTGTGTGTGTGTGTGTGTGTGTGTGTGTGTGTGTATATATATATATATATATATATATATATATATATATATATATATATATATATATATAAAAACACAGTGTCACTGTGGCTACTCCTCCGTACGAAATAAGAATTATTTTACGCATACATACAAATAGCGCTATTGATTCTTTAGCGTTTGCATGCATGCCCAAAACAATTATTAGTTCCAGTACAGAGTAAGCTATTAATTCAAGTTTTTTATTTGTCACAAACAGTTATATGCAGGATACAACTTGCAGTGAGATTTTATTTATATATATATATATATATATATATATATATATATATAATTGAAAAAATGAACAATCTTTTTTGGTTAGCGCTATCGATTCATTAGTTTATGTCCGGCTTCACATATCAAGGGAGTGAATGCATGAAGGATGGAAGGATAGAAGACATTTGTTAAAGTATGCTAAAATAAGTGGAACAATCAAGTAGATCATTAAATTTGAAATGTGAAACACACACTTATATAAACGCCTGTATTACTCAGTGGTGGGCCGTCAGGGCCAGCAAGGCCTTCTCTGTTGGCCTAAACACTATCAGAAGCACTGACCTATACTTACAACCCAAAATCTAATATTTGTTTCATGAAATTGTATTAATTTATTCCCAACAGTTTTTTCTCTTCATTTCGTAGCGTTTCTCTTGACTGCACTGCTTCCAGTACGTGTGAAAATCTATGTGCAAAACTGTTACAGCAAAGTTCGCCTCGCAAAACACGTGTGTAGCGATCTGCACACATTAATACATCAGAGTTAGACTTTTTTACACTCACACTGGCTGAAAGAGGAAAAGAAACTTATTTAATCTCAGACATACTTAAAAATAAATTTTCAAGAAAAGCTAGACATCATGAGAAGAGGTCGGCCTGAAACTAGCTAGCTTGTCTCAGCCCGGAAAGGGTTCGTTCACCACTTCCAGACCAAAGCCTATGAGCATTACCACTGGCTTGTTACCAATACTTCTCTCTCTGTAATTTCACGTGTTGTTATATTGCATTTTTGTATAGTGTTGATGGTTTCTATAATTGCGACGTGATAGTGGCGGTATTAAGAGGTCAATTAAGTCGGGTAAGTACCCACTAAATGTCTAGGTACCAAATGCACCTCCAGCCACTGGTATTACCCAAATAGGGTATTACAAATGTAGACTAAAATAAATTTTCCTTTTATTAAATCAATTCCATTTGTTCCAATTAAATTCTTAATATAATAAAAAGTGTATTGTATTTTATTTTATTCTATTTTTTTTAAATATTATATTATATATTATTAACAAAGCGGGCATTTTATTAAAAATTGTTTTAAAAATGTAAACTGTTGATATATACAAATATTCATAATAATGAGTACATCCCTTACATTTCAACAACCATTTTCTCAAGGGACAGTACACTAAATATTAAACCTAGATATATTTTAGTCAATATAAGGCCTGTATAGCAGTATAGATTGTCTGTCCTCTGAAAATAAGTCGACATACAGCCATTATTGTCTAAATAGCAAACAATAAAAGTGAATACACCTTTAGTAAACCTGTCAAAACTGTGTACAAAATGTCAATATTTTGTGTGAGCACCATTGTTATCTTAAGCACTGCCTTAATCCTCCTGGGCATGGAATTCATTAGAGCTGCATAAGTTGTTCCTGGGATCCTCTTCCACTCTTCCATAATGACATCACAGAGCTGCTGGATGTTAGAAACATGGCACTTTTCCACTTTTCACTCGAGGATGCCCCAACAGGTGCTCAATAGGGTTCCGGTCAGGAGACATACTTGGCCACACCATCACCTTCACCTTCAGCTTCAGCAAGGCAGTTGTCCTCTTGGCGGTGTGTTGGGGTCGTTATTATGTTGGAAAACTGCCGTTTGGCCCAGGTTCTGAAGGGAGGGCATCAAGTTCTGCCTCAAAATGCCACAGTACATGTTGGAATCAATGTTTCCCTCAATGAACCACAGCTCCCCAGTACCAGCAGCACTCATGCAGCCCAGAGCGATTATTTTCCAGGGGCTCCTTACCAGGCTAAACAAGTTTAACATATTCTTAACAGACCACTTGACATGGTTCCAGTAATTCATGCTCTTGAACAGGTTGTCTTCTGCCAGCTTCAAAAGAGGCTTCCATTGGGACGATGGCCATGCAAACCGAATTGTTGCTGTGGGCAGAGTATGGTCTAAGCACTGACAAGTGGACCTTCTGCTTCTGCAGCCTCTAAAGCAATGCTAGCAGCACTCATGTGTTTCTGCACCTGATGCACAGCATGAGGACTCAATTTCTTTCATGGACCCTTGCAAGGCCTTTTCTGAGTGGAACCCGTCTTGGAAAGCCTCTGTATGACCCTCACCACTGTACTGTAACTCAGTTTCAGGATGTTAACAATCTTCTTATAGCCTCCGCCATCTTTGTGCAGAGCAACAATTATAATTTTCAAATCCTAAGAGAGTTCTTTGCCATGAGATGCCATGTTGAAAATCCAGTAGTCAATATGAGAGAATTGTACTCTACCGAAATTGATCATTACAGACGTATAGCACAAGTGTAGCGAATACAATAATTTTTGATTATTATTGCAATTTGATTTGTTTGATTTGTTTCGCAGATGCATGAAATGACTAAAGAATCCATAGCAAGTCACGTGGAACCACAGAGGAAGATGGCAGCGTAGCTGTTTAGCTCCATAGGCCAACCAATATTTAAAATTTATTCAAGCATATTCGCTCCACATTTTTATTAGAACTAACATCCATGTTGAAGTAAAACAAAGATGGAAAGCTTTATATCCAAAATAAGTAAAATTAACAAGTAGTGGCCAAAGTGAAGGCAATCCAGCCGAGGGCTACATCTCCAACATGGAAGACATAAACACAGAGCTCATTGGTGATGTGGAACGGCATGATAAACACTTGGAAGCTACGTGGAATTAAATTAAGGGTTTAGAAAACAGGACTTGCTGCAAGAATGTGAGGATGATCGGTCCCAAAGAGGGGCTGGAGGCAGGTAAAATGATCAAGTGCATATATAAAATTATATCGGACGGACTGGGCATTGATCCGGAGCAAGAGTTTGAGATTAAAAGGGTGCATCATGCTACCACTTCCAGGACCAATATCGACCGAACACCGAGAATAGATTTGATTAGGTTTCTGTGCTCGTCAGCCAGGGAGAAAGTACTACAAGGGGACAAAAGGAAAAGGAATGATTGAAAGGGAGGGATGTAGGATTTCCTTCTTCCACGACATGTCCAGAGAGCTGGCCAGAAAAAGGAAGGAATTCACTGCGTCTCGGAGGATGCTGAGAAGCGCTAATGCTAAGTTTACACTGGCATATCTGGCTTCACTCATCTATTTCACATGGCAAGGACATAACAGAGTGTTTACATCGAGTGCGGATGCAGAGAAGTTCATCATGGTTTTTGTTTCTAAAATGTTTAACCGCTGTTTGCGCAACTTTCAAAAAATGTACATCACGGTTTAACGGGTCACTCCTCTGTAGGAGCAGACACTTAACGTATTGGATTACATGCATGATTATGTGCATTTAATCTATATTGTAAATTGGTAGTCACATTAGGTTCATAACATTGAATATTAACGGATGTGGAAACCCAATTAAAAGAAAAAAGGTCCTGTCTAATCTCAAACATAAGCAAGAAGATGTTGCTTTTGTGCAAGAAAGTATTTTAACAGAAAATGAATTACTGAAATTTAAGTGAGACTGGGTGGGACATGGTACGAGCAAACAAAGTGAGGTAATGAATAGAATCTTGTTTATCTTATTTATAAAAACTGTATGCGCCATATTGGGGGGAATATATATTACATAATATAATTTTAACTCCATTAATTAAGAGTTTCTATGCATATAGTCCTTCTAGCATCATCTTTAGTTTCTGTTAACATTAAAAAAGACAAATAAGAGGTTTTATTAATAAGATAAACAAGATTCTTGGGAAAAAAGAGTGGCAAATAATTTTGGCCAGATTGTGGATGGGGTTTTGAATAAGAGCAAATATAAAGGATCTTCTATACCAAGGGATAGGGCTGCCCTTAATATGCTAACAGAGGATATTGGATTGACATATATATGGCACCTGTTAAATCCAGCATAAAGAGAATACACCTAATTCTCAATGCCATATATCCCACTCTAGAATTTATTTTTTCTTGCTTTCAAACTCTATTATTGATCAAGTCATAGATTGTAAATTTAGAGCAATAGAATTATCAGATCATGCAACCGTGCTATTGGATATAGTTCTAAACACAGAAGCTGGTAGAAAGGGAATTTGGCATCTACATACTGCATTATTACTGGAGGAGAGTTTTGGCACATTGCTGGCTGATGATCTGACCTCTTTCTTTAAATGGAACATTGAAAGCACTGATAAGGTTGGTAATATTGTGAGAAGGCTAAATTCATCAGAGAACACTTAGATTGCAGCTATATCCTTGAACAGGCTTTTTACAGGGTGGAGTGGGGCTTTTTAATCACAGTCATGTCAGATTATGGGTTTGGTCATATTTTCAGGTCATGGGTTAGTTTCTTATATAAAGATCCTAGAGCGTTAGTTAAGACAAATGGCATGGCTTAAAATTTCAAGGGGCACTCACTGGGGATCCCCACTGTCCCCATTATTATTCACAACAGTTTTAGAGACTTTGGCCGTTATGATCAGGGCAGACCCAAACATTATAGGAGTAAGGGGGTGGAGGAGGAGATGGAACACAAGTTAATGTTATTTGCAGACGATATTTTATTGTTATCTTATGACCCTTTAAAGATTTTACCTCAATTGATGAGAATTATTCAGTTATATTCTAATGCGTCAGGATACAAGATTAACTGGGAGAAATCTGAGGCTATGCCAGTGTCTAGAACTTTCATATGTCATTCCTATATAGTGACTCAATTTGGCTTTAAATGGATTCCAGAAGGTATGAAATATCTTGGATAACTCAGAGAAGATAACTCAGAATTTGGATGACATAATGGTGTTGAATTATGACCCAGTGTTATCAAAGATAAAAAACAATCTGGAAAAATGGGAACAACTAAAGCTATCTCTGTGGGGCAAAGTGAACCTGGTTAAAATGGTTGTTGCTCCACAGTTCAATTATATATCCATGATGATACCTGTGAACATCCCAGACTCTATCTTCAAGAGATATGATAAAATTATTAAGGATTTTCTATGGGAAAGAAAAAGACATTTAAATTAAGTAAAATGATTTACACAAGGGACAGAGGGGGCCTTGGATTACCGGATGTAAAGATGTATAATTTCTCTTTCGAAATGGCCAAACTGGTAAAACACCGCGGGGAGACTGATGTTGAGTTAGACTGGATCAAAATAGAGATAGAATCAAAATAGAAACATGCCTCAACATTCCATCCCATTTGAATCCTTTTGCAAACTCAAATCCAATAATAATGCACTCAAGACATGTCTAGAGTAAAGTTCATAAATTGAGCAAGACATGTATATATATATATATATATATATATATATATATATATATATATGTGTGTGTATATGTATATATATATATATATATATATATATATATATATATATATATATATATATATATATATATATATGAGAGAGAGAGAGAGAGAGAGAGTTTATAATCAGTAATTAAAAAAGAAATGAGTATTTAAATGAAAAATAACTAATGTGGTTACCACAGCAGCAATTTCTGCTCCACTCTTGTGATTGAGTGCTGCTAACACCACTGAGGCGATAAAGTAGAAGATCGTGCTGCATGCAGCATTAGTCAGGTCCTGCACACAACACACACACACACATTATTTATAATAATGTCACTGAAAACACAAATCAATAAAAAAATATACACTGAAGTTTGTGTGTGTGAGTGTGTGTAGTGTATTTGTGTATTGGTGTAAAATAATGACAAAATCATTTAGTCATTAAGATTGGACCATCCAACTGAGGGAATTAAATTCAGTTTCATTTGCAATACAATAAACGTTGTCACAATATTCAAAACAGACTATTAATAGAAACACATACATTTATCCCTACAAATGTAAACATAATGAGCAAACTTTGCAAAGGTGGCAAGGAAATAAATTCTATTATGAACACGTGCATGCCGCCATAAGGTGGTGCACTAACACTAAACTAACATTAAAATATATCACTAACATTCAACTAGTAAAAAAAACTAATAAAACAACACTTACACTAACACTAAGTACCACTAGACTAGCAATTTTTGAATTTACTCCTTTTTAACGTACCAATGTATTACGATTGAAGATCATTAAACAATGTAGTGGTTGAAATACAGAGAGTATAATGTTCATCATGCTGTATGGTAAAAAAAAAAAAGTGCTGTATTTAAATTTCACATGAACATGTTCTGTGCATGTGTGCGTATGCATGTGTCTCACACACATGGGGAAACAATAGTTCCAGTTGACTGGTTAACCCAGTGACTGAACACATGATGCGAATGACCGAACACACCGTATCACATGACACACTCTCTCTCTCTCTCTCTCTCTCTCTCTCTCTCTCGTTCTGCCTTTCTGCCTCATTCTTTCTTTTTTTCACACTCGTATGGTTTTTCGCCTTAGCTCATAACAAAGTCAAAGCCCTTCTGTGTCAAACGCACCAGACGCACACAAAAAAAACAAACACACGTGAAATTTTCCTTTTTTTTATTTTTTACAATGAACATTAAACGCCATTTGTATGTTTGCCACGCTCGCTACCACTTCCATTTCCATTCTAACCAGAATTTTTGCGTTATTAAAAGATGTTTTAAACAAGCCATTTCACCTGAATTCAACTGACCTGATTTCACTTACTGACAGCAAACACCCTAGAAAGAAAGAAAAAAGTGAAGAGAGCTGCAGTAAAAGACATGGCAGAACACCAGTAGGGAAGAAATCTTGATGTCTCGGAATTCTGAGGTGTACAGCATAAAGCTACATTAAAATAAATGATTTTTGATATAGTAAAGATGTGTACAAGTTTGCAGAGGCTTAAGAGGCTTTAAAGACGGAGTCTCTAATGTCAGCACTTTGTAACATTTAGAGGTATAGCTTGCAAACTATGTTTTCTGACATCTTCAGGACAGAGCTTTTTACACTACATACTAAGATGACAAGATGTTCTGAGTCTAATTACATTTAAGTGAGAAAATAAAGAGAAGCTGGTGAGAGAAGGACTGCTATAATGTAAGCGATGACAGAAACTCAAAAGTTAAAAAGTTGTGATTAAAATATGTGCTTGAGATGTAAGTTATAAAAACACTTGGATGTGGAAGGAATTTAATCATGTCACTGATCCAAATTCATCAGACCACTGATCCATTCATCACATACACACACACACACACACACACACACACACACACACACACACGCATACTAATTCTAACAAAAAAATATCAACTCACTGGTGTGGTTGTGAAGGTGAATGTCACACTGTGGGAAAAAAACAAGCTGGATATCAACCATATCATGAACTGTGTCATTTCGTTCAAGATTCAGCAAGAATACTGACCATTCTGGAATGTAATCATTATACATAAAAAAAACACTTCGAGACGCAGATAAAAAACGTTTTCGCTATGCTTACGTGTGTTTGTGTGTGTGTGAGCTTAAGTTCGAATAGAAAAAGTCTATTTGGAAAGGAAATTGAAATATCACATGGAAGGTAGCAGTGTGTGTGTGTGTGTGTGTGTGTGTGTGTGTGTGTGTGTGTGTGTGTGTGTGTGTGTGTGTGTGGTTTTGGTTGGAAAGGAAAATGTCCTTCAGGAATGTGCTGCTCTCTGGAAATAAAAGTTTAACTTTTCCCTTTGCTTTTCCTCAAATAAATAAATGCGAGCACTTTTGCTTTTAAAAATCCATCATATTCAACAAAATATAAAAAAAAAATTAGTACAAGCACATTGTACCTTTTAACCTTCTACAGGACTTTAACAAGCATTTTACAACTATGGTGTAATGTTGTATAATGGTTTATAATGGCTGTGTAATGGTATCTAATGGCATGTGTAATGATGTGTTTAATGGTGTGCAATGGTGATTAATTGCGTAAGCTTTAATACTAAGGTACCTTTCTGTTTCATCAAATGCAGTAACAAAAGGCCATGCTGTGATTTCTGGATCCGTATATCTGCGGTCATTCATTTTTTGAGTGTCTAAAGATTTTGTTCTCAACATATAAAATAGTTATTGATCAGTTCATTTAATTACACAATCACACAAATATGATTGATGTCCTAAGGGCATGAAGCATGGAGCGGGTGCTACTACACCACGAGGCAACAGGTCCGCCATGCCCTCGACCCTCTGCTGTTTGCATTTCAGGAGAAGGTGGTTGTGGAAGACGTCATTATCTACATATTACACCGATCCCTGTCTTACTGGCTGTGAGAATAAAGTTTTTTTACTTGTCCAGCACTTTCAACACCATCCAGCCAATGCTTCTCAGACATAAACTGACAGAGATGGGAGTGGGCTCATACCTGGTGGTGTGAAATATGCACTACCTGACAGGCAGACATCAGAACGTGCGACTGGCGGACTGCAGGTCTGACACTGCGGTCAGCAGTACGGGAGCACTGCAAGGGACTGTGCTCTCTCTGGTCCTGTTCACCCTGTACCTGTTAGACTTTCAATATAACTCAGAGTCCTGCCATATGCAAAAGTTCAGGGACAACACTGTTATAATGAGTCAGATACCACAGCTTCTGCTCGGATCTCGGCATGCTTGACAGACATATCTTCATGGATGAGTGCTCATCAACTATGGACAATGAACTGTCCTTCTTCCCACATGTTGCTAATGTTGCTCGTTGCTGTCGATTTCTTCTCTACAACACCCGAAGGATTCAACCATTTCTGTCCACACAGGCTGCCCAGGTGCTTGTTCAGTCTCTTGTCATTTCAAGACTGGACTACTGCAACTCTCTGCTGGTAGGTCTTTCTCTGAACACTATTCATCCACTGCAAATGATCCAAAACGCAGCTGCACGACTTGTGTTCAATCTGCCCAAGTTCTCCCACACCACCCCACTGCTGCGCTCCCTGCACTGGCTTCCAGTAGCTGCACGTATGAGATTCAAAACTGATGCTCGCCTACAAGGCCAAAAATGGATGAGCACCATGTTACCTCAGAGACCTCATCACACCTCGCACTGCACCACGCTGTCTGAGATCCTCCAGCACTGTTTGACTGGTACCACCTTCTTTTAGAATGAGAGGTAAGTATACTTCAAGGCTCTTCTCTGTTCTGGCACCGAGGTGGTAGAATGAACTTCCCTAGATGTCCGTACAGCAGAGTCCCTGGCTATCTTCAAGCGACGGTTAAAGACCTACCTCTTCCTGAAACACTTAAATTTGCACTTTCCAAGTTTGCTTTGTAGAATTCAAGAGTTATATTTATATGAATTTTGTAATCTAGCGTACCAGTGTAGATTTATTCATTGCTAGAGACTCAAAGCATTTTGTACGTCACTCTGGACAAGGGTGTCTGCTAAATCCCGCAAATGTAAATGCAAATGTAAATAATGGGCTGGAGGAGAAGGAGTACAGGAAACTGATCCAGGACTTCATGGTGTGACTTCAACCACCTGCACCTCAACACCACCAAGATCAATGGTGACTGTGTGGAGTTTGTAAAGACTTACAAATACCTGGGAGTGCAGCTGGATAATAAAATGGACTGGACTGCCAACACCGACGCTCTGTGCAGGAGAGGACAGAGCTGGCTGCACTTCCTCAGAACCTTTAACAGCTGCAGAAAGCTGCAAATGTTCTTTCAGACTGTTCTGGCGAGTTCCCTCTTCTATGTGGTGGTGTGTGGGGAGGCAGCATTAATAAGTAGGATGTCTCACGCCATCTATCTATCTATCTATCTATCTATCTATCTATCTATCTATCTATCTATCTATCTATCTACCTATCTATCTGCACAAATGATCAATAATATGCTACAAACTAGAGAAAAAGGTGTTGGGTGGGGTGGTGCAGGGCTTTTTCTGTAATGAGTGTCTGCAATAAGAGTTACTGTTGCTTTTAAAAAGCATGTATTGATTAATATTAACTTCCTTGGGCAAAGTCAAAATGTTGGATGAAGTCACTGATGGTTGACGATTGATCAGTTATTTTACATTTAGGTAATTCAAGAGTACCACAGATGCCAAGAAACTATAAATGAGGCATATATGAAATATTTTACATTTTAAACTGATTTTTATGTTCAAAGCACAAAATCAAACGAACACAATGTATACAACCTTATAGTCAATCCTTATTGACTCCAGTTTTTCTTTAAAGCTTGTACAGCTAATATTACTAGGAAAACTCTTTTTTAAACACAGCAATATTGCTAAGATAAAAAAAAAAGTACTTTGTTACATGATGCAAAAAGTCTAGTTCAAGCTTTTGTTACCTCTATGTTGGTCTTATTGTCTGAAAGTTCTAGTATGTGCATAAACAAGCTCAAATTCATCCGGTATGAAGCAAGTGTCCTTGCTAGAAATAACCACATGTCCCCTATCTTATCCAGAATGCATTGGCTACCAAACAAATCTCGCATAAATGACATAAAAACTACTACTGATATATAAAGCACTGAATGTTCTCACTGAATGGTCTTATGTTGAAGTACGTACATGGATTAAAAAGATGGAGGCTGTTTGTTGGTAGTTGGTAAGATTACAGCAGGGGCCAAGCTTTTCCTCACAAAGTCCCACAGTTTCAGAACAGCCTTCCAATCAGTGTTTAGGAATCAATTTGGGTTCAGTGTTTAAAGTGTAGGTTGTAAAAATACTTGTTTAGTCAAGTCTTTGGTAAAAATGTTTTTCTTAGGTAAAGGAGCAGATCTTGAAGGATTAATGTTACAGAGTGATCTGGTGAACTGAGATGTTTGGATGCTGTTGCTTCCTGCTCTCACAAGTTAACTCAGGTTGTATTAGTTTTGGCAGTCCCTTTTAGTTATGCTGTCATAACTAGTCTTGCCAGGGTCCCAATGTCCACTCTGATCACTATGTGCATTATTGCTAAACATGACATGACAATAAGTATACATAATATTCCATGTTTCTCTCTCTGTCACTCCCTATCTATCAAGCTACACATGATTCTGATATGCCAGTGAAATTCCCCTTCTTCTCTCTGTCTGTTCATTCGAGTTTCTCCTTTTGTGGATGGAGTTCCCAAAAATTGGAAACTAGTTGCTCCACATGACCAGCCTAATAAATAATACTGAAGATGGATTTGGACCGTTTTTCTACAGTGGCTCAGAACTACAGTTGCCACAACCCAAATTCCAAAAAGAATGCAATAATTTGCAAACCTCATTTTAGTAGAACATGGAGAACATATCAAATGTTTAAACTTAACAAATGTACCATTTTAAGAAAAAAAATAAGATCATTTTATATATGATGGCAGCAAATGTCTCATAAAAGCTAGGAAAGGTCCATGTTTACCACTGTATAGCTTTCCCTCACCTTTTAACAACATTTAATAACTGACGAGACCAGTTGCTGGACTTAGTTCCTCCACCTGTAGTGCTGGTAACAATTGCTTTCACTGACTTTTGTTGCAGCCATCAAATTCAAATATTAATATTTGAATACATTGCTGTTTGAAATAAATTTAATTTGAAATTTAGTTTGAAATAAAAAAAATAATTTGCCTCAATGCTTTGTTTAGCCCATTTAACTACACATGCACTGTGTTTCCCACGGACAGTTATTACTGATGCACCACCCACTAAACTCTGGAGCGATCTGGGCAGGTAACACAGAAGACACTGCAGAATGAAAAATGGGGGAACGGGGAGAAAACAGCAAAGGGGTGAGGAGCAAAGAAATTCAGACCAAAGAAAACTGCAGAACGTTTGAAAAGTTTGGAAATTTCTAACTAAAACATAAAGAAAACACCGTACAGTGCGACTACCATTTTTAAAGTAATTTGAAATTGATTTTAATATTTTTATTTATATACAGTGCAGTCAAAAAGGCCCTTCTCAGTGGGGTGTAGAGCAAGTAGCAGAGAAAAAATTGTGTAAAATTGCAAGCAGCTTTCTGGAGATAAGAATATCACATCATGATACTGTGTGAGGTTTAATAAATAAATGCATAAGTGAAAATAATTATAAGTTTCATTAAACAAATAGTTTCCTATAACCTACTATACGCAGCCACCGCGGAGGAACTTTAACACACTTTAAGAACTTTGTACTTTGATGTAATATCACTATTAAATGCACTAAATGGGTTTAGTTTTCTAAAAAGAAAAACTAATTTTAAGAGACCGTCTTATTTTCTCTCTCTTATTTAGTATTGCTCTTTAATAAAGAAAAAGTACGTCTTATCCGATTACTCGATGGATCAATTAAATATTCGTAAGAACACTTGATTACTAAAATAATCGATAGCAGCAGCCCTAATTTAAATATATTGCTATTAATATTATTAATATTTGTAAAATATTATGTTTAAAAATAATATTAAAAAACAATTTTTCCTTAAAATGTTCTTAGTTTAAACTTTTGACATACTTTCTATGTTCTATTGTGAATAAAATCACTGCATTCTGTTCTTATGTACATATTTCCTTTTCACAACTTTTTTGGAATTCGTGCTGTATAATGAATGAATATTCAGTGTCACCCAGATGACAATGGGTTACATTTTGTGTCTGGTTCTCCTATCATCATATCAAGAAGATTTTCCTTGCCACAGTCACCACTGCTTTGCTCAATTGGTATAAAATATAGATGGAGACTAATTTTTTTTTTTTATGTATTTGTTCTACACCGATAAGGCATAACTTTATGGCCACTGATCAGGCACAACATTATGACCACCTACCTAGCCTTTTGTTGTTCCTTCTTTTGCTGCCAAAATAGTCCTGAACCGTCAAGCATTGACAGCATTATCTTCTTCAGCAATTTGAGCTACAGGAGCTTGTCTATTGGATCGGACCACATGAGTCAGCTTTGACTCCCCACGTGCATCAATGAGTCTCAGCCGCCCATGACCCTGTTGCCAGTTCACCAATGTTTGTTCCTTGGACCACTTTTGAAAGATACTGACCTCTGCAGAGCGTCAACATTCGAAAACAGCTGCAGTTTTGGAGATGCACTGACCCAGTTGTCTAGACGTCACACTTTGGCTCTTGTCAAACTCTCTTAAATCTTTACGCTTGCCTATTTTTCCTGCTTCTAACACATCAACTTTGAGGACAAAATGTTCACTTGCTGCCTGATATATCCCACCCACTGACAGGTGACATGATGAAGAGATAATCAGTGTTATTCACTTCACCGGTCATAATGTTATGTCATAATGTTATGCCTGATGAGTGTATAAAACTGTTTTGTTACAATGTCAAATGTTACAATTCCTATACAAATAAATTATATAAATAATGTTTCTTTTTTTTTTTGTAATGGTGTATAATGTGTGATTGCGTATAAAGGTGTGCAATGGTGTTTAATGGAATGTGTAATGCAGTTTAATAGTGTTTAATGGCATGTAATAATGTGCAATGTTTTGTGATGGTGTATAATGTAGTGTAACGGTGTTTTACATAGTTTAATGATGTGTGTGGTGAATAATGGGGTGTGTAATGATGTTACATTGTAAATACAGCTGACTTACCACTAATCTCCAGTTGATCTGTGTGAGGTTGCTATGGAGATTAAGGATGAAGAGCAGGAGTAAAAGTCCCGTCACCACAAAAGAGCTGCAGCTAACAAACTCAAATAGATAAACTCCAGCGCAGGGAGAACACATCATCACCGTCTCAATGCAGATAAACGCAATGAGAGATAGAACCTGCCAAAACAACACACACATTATACAACACTGAACAGTACACATATTCAGTTGACATTAATACACGTCACTAACTGTAATCCTGTGATATGTACCTGTGTGTGTGTGTGTGTGTGTGTGTGTGTGTGTGTGTGTGTGTGTGTGTGCGTGCGTGTTTTCATAGATGATTTTGGGTGTCTTGATTTTGTTCAACTCTCTCTGAATCACAAAGACATGAAACAGGTCACCATCACATAAAACGTGGCAGATCGTAATCATAACAAAAAACTGTATTTTGTAACACAGCATTTCATTGTGTCAGTCGCCACCTGCTCGCTCATCAGGGACAAACTTACACTTACAAAGAACATATACATTTTTTATCACCACATTATCTGTGTAAAGCTGCTTTGAGACAATGTTCATTGTTAAAAGCGCTATACAAATAAAAATAAATTGAACTGAATTGTTATAATGTGATTATATTAGAGCAGGGGTACCCAATACGTCGATCTCGATCAAACGGTAGCTTACAAAGATAGTATGGGTAGATCACGTGCCATTAAAAAAAGTTTAAGAACACTTCTCTTCTAACACCCAGGTCATCACAGCTACTACTAGATGTGAAGGCATTTTAAAAGAAGCCAACACCCCTGTGTTCATTAGTGCTGCATGAATGTGTTTCTGGTTTGTGTAGATTGTGGTAGTGCATTAGTCAGTACTGTTGTGTATTAATGTGTATTAATTTTACTAGAAGTGAAGTTTTGTAGGTTATGCAGGATGGTCATGTAATTCTCTCTCTCTCTCTGTCACTCTCTCTCACACACACACACACACACACACACACACACACACACATACACACACCCACAACAGGACATACCAGTTTGGTTTGTTTATTCTCTACTAATTTAGTATCCTGCTCTACCTGAACATTTAACATACAGGTGCTTACCATTTTTCAAGTCAACACTGACTTTCTGTGATTTTCTGTTAACATTATGGCACTTGCTTTAGTCCTTAGCTCTGTATTCTGTTATGTAGCTTTATGTTGTGTGATGTAGCTCCATGTTGTTTAATGCAGCACCAGGGTTCTGGAGGAACGGTGGCTCATTTCACTGAGTAATGAGTCAGCTATATACAGTGGGGCAAAAAATGTATTAAGTTCTCCCGCTTAAAAAGATGGGAGAGGCCTGTAATTTTCATCATGGGTAACACTTCAACTATGAGAGACAAAATAAAATAAAAAAAATCCTGAGAATCACATTGTCTGATTTTTAAAGAATTTATTTGCAAATTATGGTGGAGAAAAAGTATTTGGCTCTCACAGACCTGTAACTTCTTTTTTATGAGTCTCCTCTGTCCTCCACTTGTTACCTGTATTAATGGAACCTGTTTGAACTCGTAATCAGTATAAAAGACACCTGTCCACAACCTCAAACAGTCAGACTCCAATCTCCACTATGGCCAAGAACAAAGAGATGTCAAAGGACACCAGAAACAAAATTGGAGACCTGCACCAGGCTGGGAAGACTGAATCTGCAATAGGTAACCAGCCTGGTGTGAAGAAATCAACTGTGGGAGCAATTATTAGAAAATGGAAGACATACAAGACCACTGATAAACTCCCTCGATCTGGGGCTCCATGCAAGATCTCATCCCGTGTGGTCAAAATGATCACAAGAATGGTGAGCAAAAATCCCAGAACCACACGGGGGACCTAGTGAATGACCTGCAGAGAGCTGGGACCAAAGTGACAAAGGCTACCATCAGTAACACACTATGCTGCCAGGGACTCAAATCCTGCAGTGCCAGACGTGTCCCCCTGCTTAAGCCAGTACATGTCCGGGCCCATCTGAAGTTTGCTAGAAAGCATTTGGATGATCCAGAAGAGGATTGGGAGAATGTCATATGGTCAGATGAAACCAAAATAGAACTTTTTGTTAAAAACTCAACTTGTAGTGTTTGGAGGAGAAAGAATGCTGAGTTGCATCCAAAGAACACCATACCTACTGTGAAGCATGGGGGTGGAAACATCATGCTTTGGGGCTGTTTTTCTGCCAAGGGACCAGGACAACTGATCAGTGTAAAGAAAAGAATGAATGGGGCCATGATAGATTTTGAGTGAAAACCTCCTTCCATCAGCAAGGGCATTAAAGATGAAACGTGGCTGGGTATTTCAGCATGACAATGATCCCAAACACACCGCAATGGAGGAGTGGCTTTGTAAGAAGCATTTCAAGGTCCTAGAGTGGCCTAGCCAGTCTCCAGATCTTAACCCCATAGAAAATCTTTGGAGGGAGTTAAAAATCCGTGTTGCCCAGCGACAGCCCCAAAACATCACTGCTCTAGAGGAGATCTGCATAGAGGAATGTTCCAAACTACCAGCAACAGTGTATAAAAACCATAATCTGCAAATAAATTCTTTAAAAATCAGACAAAGTGATTTTCTGGATTTTTTTTCTTATTTTGTCTCTCATAGTTGAAGTGTACCTATGATGAAAATTACAGGCCTCTCTCATCTTTTTAAGTGGGAGAACTTGCACAATTGGTGGCTGACCAAATACTTTTTTGCCCCACTGTATGATAGAAATGATGATAATAGCTTCTTGACTTGACCTGGTAAATACAATGTCAAAATACAATTATAAAATTTTAAAGTAATGATAAATGTTTACACTTTACAAAAAAATATTTTATAATTATGAAAAAAAAGCACTTTTTTTTGATTTTGTTCAACTCATCAAAAAACACTTTTTGCATGTCATGACATTCTTGACGTATATGCACACAAACGCACACACACACACACACACACACACACAAACACAATAAATGGTAAAGGTTTTCAGCAAACTACACATTACTGTGGCTAAATTTTGCTCCATCTGAACCAAACCTAAAACCTCAAGAAAAAAACGACACGCACACACAGCAAAATCTCCTGAAAAAAATTGTATTTCCAAGATGATGAAAAATGTGTAAGTGATGAGAGAGTGAACTGAGTATCTGAGGCTAACTCAGACGTTAGATTAAGGGTCTGTGATGCATCTGAAATCACTTTTAAGAAATCTGATTTATTTCTGTTGAGCTGCTTCACCTACTGTCATTTATCTCACACACATTTCTTGGAAAAGCTTAGAAAAGCACAACAGAATGTATTTTTTTCTGAATCTCTCACACATATAAAAAAGCATCTGGAATTCTCATCTCACTCCACAGACACACACACACACACACACACACACACACACACACACACACACACACACACTTTAGAGTCCTTAAAATAATATTGAACTTTCCCTTGCTAGCTTTTGAACTGAAACCCCCTAGCTTCTAGAATAATGTATTTGGTATTATGTAATATTGCCAATTTGTGTATATTTCTAAGCATGGAATTGTTTTTCCCACAACTATTGTAAGCTATTGTGAGCATTGACTAAGACTCATTGATGCACTAATTGGGAGTAAATCTATTTTATGACAGACAGATTCAATGATTTAATGATGTTACAGAAAGTGTCAATTTATCACTGAATTGCTGAATGCCACCAATGTAAATCTTAATAATTGCGGAGCAACTGATAACTGAATTGATTAACTTATAAGGAACAAACTTATAGGCAATAAACTTATACATTCCAACATTATCAGCTTTTTTTAAAACTCTGTAAAGCTGCTTTGGGACAATGTCAAATGTAAAATATTCTGTAAAAATAAAACTGAATTGAACTAAAATGATGCACTGATTTTCTGGAATCTTGATCTTGCCTGAATAGCTGCTTATTAACAAAATAGCTGCTTGGGTCACTTTGCTCTGCTTTTTCCTGCATTAAATAATCTTAACAGCCAATCAGAGCTCTCTCTTGCCTTTAGGCTATCAGTGCTGATCAAGCTTTAATAACAGATCAAGTCAAAGAAAAAAAAAAAAGGCTTTACATGCATCACGATACACAGCCTGGCTGTCAGTGTGCTGGTTCTGGAAAGTGAAGGTCAGTCAGGACTTCGGGTGAGTTACTCAATAACCTCAAGATGTAAAAACATTTAAACTTGCAACAATGAAAGTGAAAATCTCAAACCTGATGAATCATTACTATAAGCAAAGAAACATGACACTTTCATACCTGTCTGAATGGAAAACTGAAATGTTATAGCTGTAGTTAATCATGAAGCAATTCTCAAATCAGTATTCAGACCTCAGATGTAGCTTGTCATAGAGTTTGTCAAATAAACATTAATATTTTTTTAATAATACAAATGAAAATAGTAAATAAAGAGTTATAAAATCTCTAACTGTGTCTATGTTCTGAAATGGTAATAGGAAAGAATCCAGCATGTACACTTCATGGCCTTGAAGTTTTCTTCCTGAACATAAACTGTGTCCTTTTACTGACCTTCAGTAAAGTAAATATCTCATAAATGTGTGATAAGACCAGAAGCAGCCCACGTCAAATCATTCCCTCCTACTACAAGTTTCTTTCCAGCAAAACAACTATAAAAGTTTAATAAACATTTTTTTAATTAAAATTGTAATTGTTTTTAAATAATTATTTATTTTAATAATTTAATTTTAATTTAATTGTTCAATTTATAAACAATTGAACAATTCTGAAATAATGTCATCTTCACTGCTCAACAGTTGAAGGACTTTTTGTCCTGTCTATACCATGCTACCAGAACACCTTTTCCACAAAATAACTAAGGCATTTAAAAAAACAAAAATTATTTTGCAGAAAACACACTGATCAAAATTAGAGAACACTTTCAGATACCTCCCAGTTATTGGTGTTAATCTGGTACCTGGTGCTAATTTCCTTGATTATCTGTCAACCCCTATTTAACTGGCAGCCTAACTTCCAGTTTCACTGACTCTGCAAGATGGTGGGCCGTTCTAAAGTGACTGAAAGCCTCCGGCAGCATGTTGTCCAGATGAAGGCCAAAGGGATGACCCTATCAGCCAAAGCAAGACAAGTTGGTCGTTCCAAATCTGTGATCAAAAGGCTAGACTAAGCATGTTGTGTGGACAGAGAAGAACTGGTCCAAAGTTCACTTCAGTGATGAAAGTAAGTTTAATTTATTTGGGTCTGATGGGAAACATTATGTTCAGCGACAAACTGGAGAAAGACTGAACCCAAAGTGTGTAAAGAAGTCAGTGAAAAGTGGAGGAGGAAGTGTCATGGTTTGGTGCATGTTTTCTGCAGCAGGAGTTGGGCCTCTTATACAGATACATGGCAGAGTGAATGCAAATGTTTATCAGAACCTTCTTCAACAACATATGGTTCCTTCCCTGCATTCATCACCCAATCAGCCCGCAGTGTTCATGCAGGACAACGCTCCATGCCACACAGCAAAACGGGTAAAGCAGTTCCTTGAAACTGAAAACATTGAAATAATGACATGGCCTGCCCAGAGTCCTGATCTCAACCCAATAGAGAACCTCTGGAAAATCCTTGGTGACAAAGTTATGGCCAAGAAACCCACTACAGTCACAGCACTGTGGAGGAGACTGGAAGAAGAGTGGACCAAAATCACACCAGAGCAGTGTGAGAGACTAGTGCTGTCCTGTGGCCGCAGATGTGCTGAAGTCATTCAGAGCAGAGGCCTGTACACTTCCTACTAATTGCTGACTGTTGTAACCTTCAGAACATTTTGTTGTAATCTTTTTCCATGCTACAGTCATTGTTGTTCTCTAATTTTGATCAGTGTGTTTTCTGCAAAATAATGTTTTTGTGGAAAAGGTGTTCTGGTAGCATGGTATAGACAGGACAAAAACTCATTCAACTGTTGAGCAGTGAAGATGACATTATTTCAGAATTGTTCAATTGTTTATAAATTGTTCTCTAATTTTGATCTCCAGTGTATATTAATGCAGACATGCTCTTAATTGACACCATCTTAATTTGCTGATAATAATCCTGTCTGTCTGTGACCTGTCTCTGCCCTGTCTCCATCCTGTCTCTGACCTGTTTTGGTGTCTCTGCCCAGTCTCTCCTGTTTTCCTGCCCAGTTTATACCATATCTGTCATGTCTCTGTGCCGTCCCTGCAATGGTTCCCTTATGTTTCTGCCCTGATTCTGCTGTGTCTCTGCGCTGTCTCTGCCGTGTCTGTGCCTTGTTTAATGATTTCCTCAGTTTCATGGCATTTCCTGTTGGGATGCAGGTCTCCACTGTAAACCTTAGAGCTGAGTATGCACACTTACAGAGCTGGTGTGTGTGTGTGTGTGTGTGTGTGTCACACTGATGCATCGCTGCTTAAATTGTCTTTCGCTCATTCTCCAAAAGACTTGTGGCTTTAATCGGTGAAAAAAGTTTCTTCAACAAAGTGAAAATTTAAAAGAAATTATCAAATAATTTAAACAAGCGTCTTTCATGTTGTCATTATGGGGTATTGTTTGTAGAATTTTGAGGAAAAGAATGAATTTAATCCATTTTGAAATAAGGCTCTATAACAAAATGTGAAAAAGGTGCTGTAAATACATTCCGGATATGTAAACCCAACCTAAAATCTGATCAGAGGAGTAAATCAGCATTAATGCAATTTGAGGAAAAACTATTGAAGCAAATTAGCAAATTCTTTCAGTGTGTTACAAAATCTCTCTTTGTTATATAACTTTACAGTGTGTTACAAAGTGTGTTTCTGTGTGTTGTAAAGTGTCTCTGTTACAGAAATGTGTGTTATAAAGTGTGTTACAAAATGTCTCTGCGTGATCATGAATAAACAGATGGAGAGGAGATTGAAGAATACATTTAGATGAAAGCTGTAGGTGATTACACAAAAGTCAGAGCTAAAGATAAACATGTAGAACTAATGCAGATAATGATTTAAATCTTTACTGTAAATACATGAAAGCCTCTCTATCAACTTAGTTTGAATTATTTTTCAGAAATGTATGCTCTGTGAGATTATTTTAAATAGGTTAAGTAATAGATTGACTAAAATATAGTCTAAAATATAGGTTCTATCTCTAAATGGTTTGGAGGATAGGGGGACATGAGGTGAGGTAATACCTAGAAATAAACACGTTTCTGGTTATCAGTGACACTCCATCTTTCAGTTACATAGTGGAGTATACAGCTGATGATTCTAGTGACAGTGGTTCATGAATTAGACTTCTATTAATACTTGTTAGCCACATCATCATTAGCCTCAAAACCTCAATCAATAATCTTAAAATAACAAATACAAACTTCCCACACTAACTGCCTGCGCTTGTGTTACAGTAGCAGCAGCCGGATGTGACTTTTTACTGAACTGCTCCTTTAACCTCATTTGAGGATCAGCGATGAGTAAAATGGAGATAATAAGAAGTTGATTACAGTGTAATTATTCTGATTTGTGAGACTCACCGCTTCCACGATCTTTAGGATGCCGAGCTGTGAAGTAAGGTAGTGTGTGTTCCAGCTCAGGCTCCTGAACACACTCCGGGAGAGAACAGGCTCTGTAGTAGGCTGATAAGGACTACTCGCCCCTGACACCATTGCCGTGTTAGAGGCCTCGCCATCTAAACCTTCTGCCTCTCCACTGCTCCTCATCCTCACCCGGCTGTGGAGCTTTCAACAATAAACACCGCTCAGACAAGCTGACTCCGGAGCTGAGTGACAGAGGAAAAGAGTTCATCTTTGTTTTATTGTTTACACAGTATCTGTGTGTTACAAAATGTCTCCGTGTGCAACATAATGTCTGTGTTACCAAATAAGCGTTAAACTTTAGTGTTTGTGTTACAAAATGTGGTAAAGTAGTTTTATCACAAAATGCCTCTGTGTTACCAAGTGAGCTCTCTCTCACAAAGTCTCTCTGTTTTGAAATGTTTTCAAGTGTTTCTCTCTGCTACAAAACGAATAACAAACTATCCCGTGTTACAAAATGTGTTATAGTGGTGCTCTGTGTTACAAGCTATTACAAAATGTCTGTTACATTTGTTACAGAGTTTGTTAAGAGTTTCTGTATGTCATACGGTCTGTGTCACAAAATGGGCTACAAACTGTGTTACAAAAAGTGAATGAAAATGTGTCTGTGTTATACAATGTGTTTGTGTTTCTCTGTGTTATTAAATGTGTGAATATGAATACACAGATGAAGAGAAGGTTGAAGGTTGAAGATCTGTTGGGAATACATTAAAATGTAAGATGTAATTGGTGATATATAAGTTAAGATTAAAGGTGGATGAGAGTGATGGAGAAATGAAGCTGAAGATCCAGCAGAGTATTAAACAGTAGGTGGTGATGGAGATAAGGAATAGTGTAAATGAGACCCACACAGATTAGAGATTAAAGATCAAACCTACGGACGTAGATGAGCGAGATATCTACTTTACCTGAAGGTATGAAGCTGCAGATGTATGTAGATCTTCTCAGTTTCTCGAAAGCTCCTGGGTTGTGAATTTGTCCAGAACTGTGCAGACTGAAGCCGAGTTTCAGTTCCTCAGTCTGCGGCATCACTCACACCAACAGTGCGCTGATGGAGCAGCTTCTCATTCTGATGGAGATGGTGGACATGGTGTTTAAGGTGATGATGATGGAGATGATGGTGTTGATGGAGTTGGTGTTTTGGGTTTCAGTCCTGCAAAGGCGCCCAAGTCTCGGAAAAACTCTTCATCAAACCAGAAACATACAAAAATCCATTAATAAAAACACGCCAAGTGTAAATCCGAGATCCAGAGAATGCAAGGAGACCGCAAGGCCGGAGTGTGTGTGTGTGTGTGTGTGTGTAAAACCTGCCTCCTCTGGTGCGGGTTGCCAGGTTACTCGTGATTTAAATAAACTGTTCGAGTATTTAATCGATATATAAGCTGCTTTGTTTAACCTTTTATAAATATATTAATTAATTATTTACTATTGCTAAGTAAAAGAATAGGAACATTAATTTGATAATTCATTTTATTTATTCTCTTTGCCCCATTTTATTAAAAAAAAGTTTGTCTGTTTAAATATAGTTTTTCTCTCTAACAATAATTAATATAATTATTATAAAAGTATAATTGTAATATATATTATGTATAATTATGATAACCTAATAAACAATGTTATTTCCGTTATAGTATGTTACAATTATATCATATTGTTTCCAGTCTATGTTAATGTTTTACATTTATTATTTCTTTAATTTAATTGATGTCCTACCTGTGGATGAGGTTCTCTTCAGATGGAAACTACTGAGGATGGTTACTGTCCACCACTGGCAATTAATATCAACAGTCTACTGCAATAGATTTCTGTGTCCATCCGAACAGAAGACCTCAACAATAAAATAAACTATAATGAATGGACATTTGGTGTCATCCAGACAAATTTAGGTTCCTTCTGAGTCTGGTTCCTCGCAAGGTTTCTTCCTCATGCCATCTAAAGGAGCTTATATTTTCTTTCCACTGTGGCCACTGGCTCGCTCATTAGGGATAAACTTATAGGGGCTGATTTATACATTTACAAATTATATTTGTAATCTATTTGTCTCTAAAAAAGCTGATTGGCCCAATGCATATTGTTAAAAGTGCAATACAAATGAAATTGAATTACATTTGAATGTCTGTAAAACAGAAGGATTACAAAGTACACACTTTATAACTGACTAAAGGCTCTGCTTTTTTGTGCAGATGTTTTACAGATGTTTATTACAAAGATTCTATGAAAGTGTGACTTAATTAATTGAAACCCTTTTCTGTTTATAATATATATATATATATATATATATATATATATATATATATATATATATATGTGTGTATATATATATATATAGATAGATAGATAGATAGATAGATAGATAGATAGATAGATAGATAGATAGATAGATAGATAATTAAATTCAATTTAAATGTATTTCAAATTGTGTGTACACCAATGTGTTTTTTATTTAGAAATTTTATTTAGAAATAAAAAAACATCTGAAAAGTCAGAAACCAGAAGTTTATTCATTTCACAGGGACTAAATGCAGGACAAACTCAAAGTAACTTGACTAGTTTGTGGACCCGGGAGACGTCGGAGCCCCTGCGCTACCTGATTGGGCAGAAAGATTTACTGGAGCCAATTGTTTTGATCGTTGTTTCTGCTTATAATGAGTTAGTTTGTTTATAAGAAAGAGTTCCCTAATGTGATTGGTCGCTCGTCGGAGGCATCATAATCGCAGCTCCGAGACGCTCTTTGTTGTAAGAAAATGGCGGATGGACTGTTACTAATGTAAACACCGAGTCGTGTTGCCAGATTGGACTCTTTCATATTTATTTCAATTTATTGTAACAAATAATTAATCGACAAGCAGATTGAAAATTAGTATAGTACAATATTAATTTTTACTAGATACAGTATTATTTTACTAACCATAATGCAAAAATATTATGACGTAATTGAAAACGTAATTAAACTTTTTAATCCTGTACAATTATACACAAGAAAACTTTCCAATAAATGTTTGTGTAGGTGTTGAATTTGTTTAAGTAAAGTGAACATGAGTTTATTAACATGTACCACAAAGATTAGGTTTTATTCCTTCACTATCTATCCAAGTTGACATATCTCAGCAGTCCTGTTAAACAGCTGTAGAGCCGGTGTGCTCAGTGTCGCCCCCTGTAGGACTGTAAGAATAAAAAAACCTCACATTTCAGCTAAACAGTTATTTTTTAATACTATCAAGTAGTAATCTTTTCATGTCTACAAAATATGGGAAACTATTCTTTATTATTAATTACGCATTTAAAACTCATCATGTACCATTTACACAGGTTTTGTACCTGTAAAGCTTATTTTCTGTATTTTATTTTAACATTGTTTTCTATCCACAGAAAAGAATTACTTCTGACTGGTATTCTGTTCTCAAAAATGCCGTGTTTCCACAAGGCTCAAATTATTGCGATTTTTTTATTTATTTAAATAAGAAAATATTTATTCCTGATGCTTCACGCAAATAAGTGATGCACACAATCTGATATGGTGGTGTAATGCGAGTTACAGTACTCATTCTGAACTTTATTATTTTTCTACGTCATGTATCCGCCATGACTGTTCGCATGTAAGATGTAGCACTGGAAACTCCTTCCTTCAGAATAGTTTTAAGAAATCTGAAATACATCTCAGTGGCATGCTCACAAACAGAGGAGCACAATAAAGAGCAGAGACACGGTAAATGGAGTCTGGATTTGTTTTATTGAAGCATTTGCTTTTTTTGGCAGAAAAGCGAGCAGATCTGCAAAACCGTTATACTTCAGGTGAAAAAAAGGCATACAGTGACACCGATTTAATATAGAGAGAGAACAAAGTGTGAAAACCCGTTCATAAAGGAATTGGACTCTTTCTGTTTGAGGCTGATGAGGGGAAGTGCTTCAGTTACATGTTATACAGCGGATTATACTCCAAGTATAAAAAAAAACCTACTCCATCTGCCATGTCTAATGCACGCACCACTTGTATTCAATGGGATCAATTTACATACAAAACTCATGGTTTTAAAAATAAAAATAAAAATAAAAGAATTCCACCACACATCCTGATAACTTTGATAAAAACACATTCATAGACTTCACTTTCTCTGACGTACAGTATTCATCTTTTTCATAAACATGAAGGTTTAGATAAATGTGAGTAAATTCAGCTGTAAAGCAGAACAGCGTCCATCATCAGCTTCAACACCAATACCTCTCTGACATCTAATCACTCCCAATCACATCCCAACAACTGTGATGTCTCTCCAATAAAATCACATACTGTGATATAAGGTTAGTTAGTAATATACGTGAGTTGATTTGCTGACACATGGCTTGAGTTTAAATGGAGTTTATTATTAATGCGCTTTTACTGGAAGTGCTTTAACAAATAAAAAGTGAACTGGACCAGACTGTGCTTACAAATGTGCAGGAAAGAAATCTTACAAATCTTGATTTTTTTTATACAGCAAATAATACTAATAACAATAATATCCATGCAAAATGAATTCAAAATGTAAAAAAAAATAATAAAAAAAAATAAAGTAGACTCTGCACACTTTGTGGTCTTTTCCCTTAAAGAGACTAAAAGCAATGGGAGAGGATTTATTTGTTTATTTAAATAGGAAAGGATTTGGAAATGAAAGACGTGAGAAAGACAGGGTGAAGATAAATATAGCATGTGTGAGTGCTGGAATGATAATTTCACCAGGTGGAAAAAATTATTAAACTCAAACTCCACCTGGGTCGAGTTTAGGACGCGACTATGACACACACAAATACAGAGATCGCATGTCTTTGGTTCCAATTTTCCTTTTTTCGCTCAAGATTACTTATTTACGTTTCCGCTTAGAATTTAATTACGGGTTGCATGTCCTCGATTTAATTTTCTTTTTTCCTTTTCACAAATAAAGCAAAAAAAACCAAAAACTTTTTAATGTACATTAATAAGATATGAAACACGATCAGCAGAGATTGTAACAAAAATAGAAAAGAAAATAAGCATAATCAATATTTATCCTACATGGCGCTCGTGTGTAATAATGAGGAATGTTTCACGAACACAATCCATTTTTATATATATTGTTTTTCTATTACAGAAAGCAGAATCGAGATGATGCGATGATCTGAGAGTCGAAAGAACAAATGTTGAAAAATGTATTAAGTCGAGTCAGACAAATAAAATAATGAAGCGGTGTTTCAATACTGCTCATCTCACTCCCTTATCCACTTCCCCTAATAATAATTAATCAGCAGCAGCAGTTATAACGGTTGGTTTACATTGGACGTAAGCAGGTTTTTTAGGTGAAAATCAAGCCAATGACACGGCAGACTTTAAGAGCATGACCCAGAATGCATTGCAGCACTAATTACCAGTTCTAACAAAATGGCACATCAAAAATATCTAATCACGTCCAATCTGTTCTACTTCTATACAGTATAAAGTAAATGAACTGAAATATTTTTGCAGTACTGTGAACTCTAAAAGCCTAAGAAAACATCAGCAGCTTCCATGGTTACCGTTGACACAGAAGATTAACATCAGGACTTTAACTATGGGTCTATTAAACAATCTAACATATTCAGGTGGTAGTATTTCTGTTAATCCTTACACTACCTTAAGTGGTACCATAGGTTAATAGTATAGATTAGTGTGTTTCCATAGAAGCACTGAGTATTGCTGGATCGTGCATCTGAAATCATACAGCTAAAAACAAATGCTAAATTTATTACTGATTTTAATTCTACAGATAAGTGCCAGAATCTGACGAGGCTAAAAAGTGCTCAATACCAAAACCTACTTATAAAATGAGTGCAAAGTGCAATCAAGGAACAAGTTTATGATTATTATTCTTTTTGTTCCACATTTTGTAGATGGAAGACAAACTTGAATTTACCAAAGTTTAACAACTATGACACCCATATTATTAGAGCATATTATTAGAGTCTGTTTACAACGATGAATCAGATATCTGGTTATGTTTTTCGGGCAGTAGACAGTGAGATTCTGAAGGATTTAATTGTGATGTATTTGCATCACATTACTTTTAAACACTTCAATAAGGATGTCGAGCTTGAGACAACTACAAACAGAAATAATAGTAATAAATGACTAAGTAAACCAGGTGAAATGTCTCAGCTCAGTCAGGTATAGTGTGGAGAGTACATGCTCGTCTAGGAAGTGAACAAGTCAGGAATAGCAGTACTGAAACTTAAAGTGGTGTAAAATAATCATCAACAAACAGCTGTGGCATGAAAGACAAATGGAGGACAAGAAAAGTCGGAATGAAAATATCTAATAGCTGAAATAAGTAAAAAAAAAAAAATAATAATAATAATAAATTAGCAAGAAAAAGGGAAGTTGAGACCAACAGTGCTACAGTGCATATCCCCTACAACAGGCACTTTGGGAGTTGAGGAACAAAATAAACAAAAACAAAATAAGCTCCATGTCATGCCAATACTTTAGTCAAAATCTGAAGGTCTTCTTCATAAATTTGAACATCATACAAAAAAAAAAAAAAAAAAAAAAAAACACGAGACCATAGCAAATACTATTTTGTGCATATTTACAAAATCGATTTTACGCAAATAAAAAAGGCATTGGATTAGTGTCATGACGTCAGCGGTGTTATGTGAGAGACAGCTCTGAAAAAGCTCCTGTTTTCCTTAAGAATATAAATACACCAGTTTCGCATCGTCGCCATGTTCATGTTAATACACACTGACGGAAATCCACTCTTTTATTTAACACACCCCACATTTTTCTTCTTCTTTAGTTTCTTTTCTGTTTCAATCATCAGGTAAAGCAGAACGAGAAACAGCAGCATGTTTGCAGGAACATGAGTGTAAAGAGTTACACACACACACACACACACACACACACACACACACACACACACACACACACACACACACACACTCTGAATGGATGTTCATTGTTTAACTTTACCATAAATTATCAACAATATATGAAATCAATATTCAAATAAACCTAATCACCTGCAATTTTACAAGCGCTCTCTCTCTCTCGCTCTCTCTCACGCACACACACACACAAACACACACACACACTAAGTGTGGGAATTTGGTCATTATATTAATGTTTTTTGTTTAGGTTTTCCTGTGTGTACGTGTGTGTATGTTTGTGTGTGTGTGTGTGTGTGTGTGTGTGTGTGTGTGTGTGTGTGTGTGTGTACATGTATGTGCCTCTGTGGTGTGTTTACGCCTCGTTCTCCGGCGCTGTGCTGTGATTGGCCGTGGCGGAGTCAGTTTTGTGCGTCATGCGGTCCAGTTCAGCTTGCACGTCACTCAGAGCCGGCTTCTGCCCTTAGACAGAGATAGAAAAGGAAAGAGAGAGGAAGAGAGAGAGAGAAGTAATCTGTAGTATCTGCGAGCTCACACTCATACCAGAAAAAGAAAGTTACCAGAAGTCCACATTCTCTGGATTCACAACAGATCTGTAGCAGAATCTTCTAAATGTAGTTTCTGTACATCTCTGCATATATTACCCAAATGTGCTATTTTATTCAATTAATGCACAATCTACAACCAATCGCTACATATTAAAAAATAATGCCATGAAATACATTTATAACATTATACATTAGGAGTGTAACGGTAAACATATTCACACCAAACCGTTTCGATACAGGGCTTTCAGTTCGGTGCACGTGTACCGAATGCAATCCATTTTACGTGCGAAACGTTAACACTAAAATTTGAGTTCCTTCAGGAACGTATTACGTGGCGGACCGCAAGTTTGTTAAGTCTCCACCTCGCACTTCAATTAATTTATTTGTATAGCGCTTTCAACAATGGACATTGTCTCAAAGCTGTTGTGTAGTGGCACAGATTTTTTTAAACCTACACAACAATTCCAGGGGTATAAAAAAGAAACTGGAGTTAGCGCAGTGTCATTGTGGCTACTCACTCCGTACTGGAAACACAATTTGTAGTGCGTTGTTTGTGCTTGCGTGAAATTGCTGCCACTTCCTGCCATCACCAACGCTAGTGATATGGATTCTTTTGCGTTTTATGTCCAGCTTCAAGAGTTTATCTTAAAAGGAGAACATCTTGACAATTCCACATATCGAGGGAGTGAATTAATGAAGGATGAAAGGAATAAAAACATTTGTTAAGGTATGCTGAAATAAGTAGAACAGTTAATTAGAATATATCTTTAGAAAATAAATATTAAATGTTAAACACACATTTATATACACACCTGTATTACCCAAGGTAATAACAAATGTAAACTACTTAATTACATTTTTTTTTATCAATTTAATTTATGCCAATTTAATCAATTACTCAATTTTATCAATATAATAAAAAAATGTATTGCATTAATAAGATTTATTTTATTTTTAGAAAATATTATAAAGGATTATTTTATATATTTAACCAAGCAGGCATTTTATTTAAAATTGTTTAAAATTGTTTTTAAAAAATACATTTTGCATTTCTTTCCTCTAACCGTACCAAATTGAACTAAACCATGACTTAAAAACTACAGTACGCATCAAAAGATGAATTTTGTGTACCGTTACACCCCATTTATACAAAAAATGATGTAACATACGTGGTCACGCTTTGCACTGTGTGTGTGTACCTGTTTTCTTTGCTGATCCCTGTACTGCTGTCCCTGGACTTCCAGGAGCTCCGGTCTTTTTACTCAAAAGACTGTTAAAGAAGTTTGCCAAAACACCTTCATTTGCAGCAGCACCTGATCACACACATACATGTGTACATAAATGTTTCTGCAAACAAGCACTTTGTAATGTAATCATGTAATCATTTAATCGCATTACAAATATTCCCAGAAGACAAGATCCTGTATTTTTAAAGAAACATCTAATCTAATACAGCTGTTTCTTTTCACTTTATAGCACAGAACACACTTGTGTCTGGTGTTAAACACACTTGTGTTTGTGATGTGTGCACATGCACGTCACCTCACACCCCATCAATGTGTTTAAGCCAATGTAAAACACACAGCGTGCTTATGGGTTAGAAGCCAGTAGATGGCTCACCTTTCATGTTAGGGTCTGGTTTCTTTACAGTCGTCATGGGAGACACGCTCGCGACGTTGGTGGGACCAGTGCGTACATTGGGCCGAGGAGATCCAGATGCTGCCCGTGAAGGAGATTCCTAGCGTGTGCGCACACACACAGAGTTGGGATATTTGCAACTTCATTTGAAATGCTGCTTGTATGTTACAATTAATTTAACACTCAATGATGCAAATCACATTAGACTATAAGCACTTAAACAGGTTAATTCATTTTAAGAAGTTTAGGATAATGTTTATGTTTGGTGTATAAACACTGTAATGCAAATATCAGTGAATTTATTTTTTATAGACTCCAGAGACTCTGCACAGTTCTGTGGAATAAAATTAATCATTCCCAAGATATGGTATGAGGACAATAAGGTAACATGAAATCACAATTCTTAGGCATTTTTCTCCCAAAATAACAGACTCAGAAACAGGCCTAACAGTTTTGTTTTTTTAATGAATATAATGGATAGAAAGTGCAAACAGGAAGTAATGTGACTTACTGTTGCTCGTGATGGAGTGGCCGGCTGCTTGGCTAACAAAGACTGCAGGATTAAAAACACCACATCATAATTAAATACATACTATAACAGCTCCTGTCAAAGTTCACACTGTGTTTCATCGTCTTTGAGTCACATGCATGTTCCGTTTGTTTATATGCATTAAGTTTAATTATTAAGTAAAATGCAAAAACGCACAAGAATTGGACAGTGAATGTCTGGAAAAAAAGTTACAGTAAACAGGTGAGTACAAATTTGACATTTCTGGCTATAACAGATGAACTTAAGTAAGACAAACACAGAAGAGATGATGTTTGTGGAAGCTATTATTCATGCTAAAGGAGGATTTTCAATTAAAGTAAATTTTAACGTGTACATTTATAATATTTGCTTGGTCAAGTAAATCTTCACAGATAAACTACCTATTTTGTTGCATGTTAAAAAAAGGATCATGAAAGTGTCTCAGACAGTAAATGATATATAAATATGTACATTTCAGATTGGCTTTAATTATATTCCAATGCTGATATACTAACAAGATTTCAAACAAATTGGATTACAGCATGAAGGACGTTCCAATTTCATTATTGCATGTACAAACCTGCTGCTTCATGAGGAAGACCTGCTCATCTTCAGCATTGATCTCTTTGTCATGCACTAACTGCAAAAAAAAACAAACAAACAAAAAAAGGAAGAAAAAAGGTCAGAAATGTAATAAACAGTTAATGTGTGTGTGTGTGTGTGTGTGTGTGTGTGTGTGTGTGTGTGTGTGTGTGTGTGTGTGTGCGTGCGTGTTGGGGGGGGTCTCACCTTGCGTACTGGTGGTTTAATAATAAAATCCTCAAACGGATCTTCAGGTCGGACGGTTGTGAAATTTTCATGTAAGATTGAGATTTTTTTCTCGTTGTCCCACCCGGATGGACTGCAAACAAATATTTTGTGAATTTTCCTCGTGGATGTATAAACTTGATGTATTAATTAATCTCTCTCTCTCTCTCTCTCTCTCTCTCTCTCTTCTCTCACCCCAAAAGAGATCAATTAACACTGTCCAATATTATATATATTCATTTAAAAAATTGTCCTTGTGTTTGTGTGTCAATCTGATTTGGTGACATGACCTCAGTTTTTTTTGATGCAACAAAAAAAAATTTCGTCACTGGACCAATCATGCCCAATATAGAAATTATTAGATGAGGCTTTGTGGAAACCAAATGCTTTAAGCTAGAGACCCCATGTTCAAATCTGACTACTGTAATTTCCGGACAATAAAGCGCACCCTTATATAAGCCGCTTATATAATTTGACAAAGATTTTTATTTTTAACATAAATAAGCCGCACCTGTCTATAAGTCTACACTGAAACTAATGAACTTTACACAGGTTTTAATGAAAGACACTAAATGCAATATGTTGCTCTTCTATCAGGAGCATAGCGGTATTTTGGGAATAGGCTGCCACTGCATTCTTCCGCTATTACTGCGTGTGTGGAGACTGAGGATTATGTCCTTATTATTTTCTGATGCTCATTTCTAAGTTTCTTTGATTAACCCATAACGCTGTTGCAAAGAAAAATAAAAAAGCACGAGTTTTGGAAACCTGTCTGTGCTTATATGATTTCTGTTATAACTGGAGTTAGTGAGCTCTCCCTTCACCCAGACTCAACACGCTACAACGGCTTGTATCTAAACAGTGACCAACCAAGAAAGTCATTGTTCACTGTCTTCCTCCTTCCTTTCACAACTACAGTGGTACCTTGACCTACGAGTGCATTAATGTATGAGTTTTCCGAGGTACGAGCGGTCACTCAGACAATTTTTTTGCTTTGTTACGCGAGCAAAAAATTGAGGTACGAGCTCGAGACGCCGCTGCTAGATGGCAAAGCGAAGCCAGAAAGTGAAGATCGTGACGAAAATTAAAGCAAGCAAAGAAGAAAAAGTAAAAATTTTTAAGTTTAGGGATACTTAGTGTACAGGAGTGATGTAGTGCCTCTACCCCCCTCCACACACACACCCCACCGGCGTTTCGTTAGCTCAAGTCGTCTCATCTCCAAGAAAATTACACTGAATAAAACCTTATTATATCTTTACATACTCTTTCTATTATGTTTTTATACAAGATTTGTTATTTAGAAATGTATTTTCCATTTTAATAACATGAAACATAAAACGGGTGTAATTTTGAGGGTTGGAACGGATTAATGCCATTTTAAGTATTTTCAATATGGAAAACTGATTTAACATGCGAGCAAATTGAGATACGAGCTAGTCCATGGAACGAATTCAACTTGTAGCTATAGATACCACTGTATTTCTCTGGGGAGTTTATCTTTTGTCATCGTCATGCGCCACCGGTGGAAGGTTTTTCTCCCGATGCCATGCAGCTCAGAACACAGGTGAAGTGCGTTTTTTCGTTTCTGTTTGGAAATTTCATTGGTCTAATGTTATGTCGCTCAGTTTTTTGGCTTGAAGTTTGTGAAACCAGGAAAAACCCAGGAAAAATCCTTAGCCGCTACGTTGTTTAAGCCACGGGGTTAAAAACGTGGGGAAAAAGTAACGGCTTATAGTCCGAAAAATACAGTAGTTTATATACAGTATCTAACAAAGGTGAGTACACCCCTTACATCTCAGCAACCATTTTAGTATCTACTCAAGGGACAATACTATAGAAATGTAACTTGAGTATATTTTAGTCAATGTGCAGCTTGTGTAGAGGTACAGATTTACTGTCTTCTGAATATGACTCAACATACAGCCATTTTTGTCAAAATTGCTGGCAACAAAATTGAGTACACCCTAAGAGATAACAGATGTATCACAAGGCAAAGCCACGTGTCATATTCATCATGCAAGTTGCTGTCTGCTTGACAGGACCATACAAATTTGTTTATCATATATTAGAGCAGTTCAAATTTGGTGCTTTGTGTACAATTCACTCATACTGACTACTGGATGGTTCAACATCGCATCTCATGGCAAATAACTCTCTGAGGATTTGAGAATTATAATTGTTGTTCTCTACAAAGATGGTTGAGGCTTTAAGAAGATCAGTAACATCCTGAAACTGAGTTACAATACAGTGGCCAGGGTCATACAGAGGTTCTCCAAGACGGCTTCCACTCAGAACAGGCCTTGCAAGTGTCCATCAAAGAAGGTGATTCCTCAAGCTGTGCATCAGGTGCAGAAGCTGCTTCAAACAACAAATTCATGAGTGGTGCCAGCTTTGCTTTAGAGGTTGCAGATGCGAAAGGTCTGCTCATCAGTGCTCAGACCATACACTGCTCATGGCAACAAGTCTGTTTGCATTGCCGTCCTTGGAGAAGGAAGCCTCTTCTGAAACTCTGGTGAATAATGCAGTGCTAAGTAACAATGGTGCTCACAAAAGGTATTGACACTGTACAGTTTTGACATTTCACTTACGTTGAACTCACTCTTGTTTCCAGCTTTTTTTTTTTTTTTTATACAGTAATGGCCGTGTGTTTCTTTTTAGAGAATAGTAAATCTGTACTGCTATACAAGCCGCACACTGACTACTCTGTCCCTTGAGAAAATCTACTAAAATGATTGATGAAATGTGAAGGGTGTACTCACTTTTGAGAGATACTGTAACTCAGTAGTAGTTAGACAGTAGTGCTAAAAAAATAAGACAATGAGGATGTACATAAAGGCTATTCTGTGTGAGCAGAATACTTTGGATACAATTACACCCCTCTTCCCCCCCTTACTAGCAGCTCACTAGCTAATCAGCTGGTTATATTCGGTTAGAAGCATAATGCAAATGCAAAAAAATAAATAAATAAATAAATAAAACAGTTAATCCTAATTATTAAAGTAGTGAGCATATGTGCGTGTGGTGTCTCACATGAACACTGCATCTTTTTCCACCACTAAGGCCGGTGTGTTGAAATGGAAGTCATACAGTTTGTGCACCATGTACTTGTACAGGAGGTCCAAGTTCTTCTCCTCCTTTACAGAAGTGTAGATCAAAGCAGCTCCATCTATGAGACATGGTTAAGGAAGACACAAACAAGGAAATCTGTTCCTTATTATTAAAGACAGGCATATTCTACATGTTTGCTCTAATTTAACACTTTACTCAGATTTAAAAACAGCCATGAAGAAAAATATATAAAAGGAAAAAATAACGTTTACCGTAATTTCCGGACTATTAAGTGCAGCCAAATATAAGCCGCACCCACTGAATTTTACAAAGATTTTTATTTTGAACATAAATAAGCCGCACCTCTCTATAAGTCGCAGGTGTCTACACTGAAACTAATGAACTTTACACAGGCTTTAACAAAAGACAGTGACTGTAACACAGCTTGTATCTAAACAGTAGCCTACCAAGAAATAACCGGGAAAAACCCAGGAAAAATCCATAAATTACCTGCTTCATTGTTTAAGCGTGGGTTCAAAGCATGGGAAGAAAGTAGCGGCTTATAGTCCGGAAAATACGGTAATTCATTGTGGCATCATGTTGAGTATTTTCTCAGAGAGTAAATTGGATGTTTGTTCAAATTTTTATCTTAAAAATCTACAAATAAATAATAATAATAATAATAATAATAATAATAATAATAATCATCCCCGCTTTACCGCGGTTCGAATCTCATGCCCCCGGTTTATCACGGAACTACATTTGCCACATAACTACTTTGTTTTGCTGATTTTCCCAATCTCTCGCAGATAGACCAAAAAACTTATAGGGAATTGTTTTTATGGAGTTTTATGTTAAAATAATGAAATGTTTTAATATAAATATAATTATTAATTATAAAATGAAGTCAAATGTTAATACAGTACAGTACTGTATACATAAAATAGCATTTTTGGGTGGCATCCGTTTATTGCTGGTGGTTTTGGAACATAACCACCACGATAAACGGGGATTACTTTATAAGCGTTGTTTCTGTTTATAAACCGAGCTTGAAAGTGGAGGATACACTGCAGGCAAAATCTCCTGAGGTGCGACTGAATAAAGTCAAAATGCTCCTCTTTGTAGTCATGATCTTTCTCCAGCACAGTGACAGCATCACACTACACACAAACACACACATGCACACACAGAAAGAGAGAGAGATCATTAGATGCTTTTAAGTCAGCTGTTCTCTCATGAGATTCTCTCATAAAAAGACTAACAATAAAAAATACTGCTTTTATTCCTCATCTCTCCAACTGATCACAACTGATCCAAAATATAGGACAACTAAAGAAATGCTAAACAAAAACAATTCCATAATTACTAATTCACTTTATTTGATAATGAATACTATATAATAACTGATGAAAAATGTCATACTGTGTCTAAATTAGTAACAGTAACTATACTGAACTGACTCTGAAGGAAAGCTACGTTCCACCAACAAAACCCCTGAAAGGTGTAATCTGTGATTTTTTTAAGGCTGTTTCTCCAGTTCAGAAACTTGCTCCACCTTCGTTTAAAACAGACCTATTTAGAAACCACACACACAGCACCAATCTTAACACTTGTTCTTTTCATAATTTTTTTCTTGATGACCAACAACTGACAGTGACTGCAAAGGCACATTTTCAGTCAGTGAGAGTCAGAGGCATGAGGCAATCATCAGACTGATGAAGCATGTGAGAATGCTGGTGGATCTGCAGCTTCATTGCTAAAGGGTAAGCAAACTGAACAATGGTGTGCAAAGCCTGAGAACAGCTTAGAGACTTAAGACTGAAAATAATCAGCCAGTTATCAGAGAACACAGTTCACACTCAGAAAGAATGGCTTACAGTTGGTGCCTTTGGCTAGTATGATTGATATGATTAGTATTAAAATCATACAATAATGTCCGTACCTTGGTGCAGACGATTAGCACAGGGATCCCCAAGTTGTGTGTAAGGACGTTTTCTCCCAGTGGCAACACCACAGACTCATCATCTCCTCCTGCAGGAGCACTTCTTCTCTGAGGGGAGGATGAAGTTGCCTCCTCAGGCTCTACATACTCCTGAAAATTCTTCACCACTAAACACATCATACACACAGACAAAATAATTCAGGAGTTAATCGTCAGAGCATGTATTTGCATACTGGTGTAAATATTTTAGTGATATCTGACCATAGTCCACATTGCAGTCAGGACGTAATTATACAGTGTTAAAGCTTATTATTAAAATGACAAAGTTTTAATTAGTGACTTTGCACAAAAGATTCCTGCAATTTTAAAGATTTCAAAGATTTCCTGAGTCTTCAGACTCGAGTCTTTATGAGTGAATTCATTTACTCAATGTCATGTTTATCAGAGGGACTTAATAAACGAATGAGTGTCTATAAAAGAACTTCAGTGTATCTGCTACTCTTCCAACAGAACTTAATAATCACACAAACGTATTTCTTTTAAATAGGTTACAATGAAATAGGTTACCGCTAATAATCACTTATGTACTGAGTTTAGCTCCGCAGTAAAACAGACCTTGTTAAAGGGAAATTTTTGGGGTTATTTAAAGCTTCAGTATCAATTTATCCAGATATCTTCCTCTACATTGCAGATCTTTAAGGTTGGCATCAATAGAAGCTGTTGATGATGAGACAACAGATCAGAATTTCAGATCAAAATTTCCTGACCACACCTGTATGTGTTACCTATACTTAAACAATTGAGCTTGAACCGACACATTTTTCAAGAAATATAATTCAAGGAAAAATAATAGAACATGTTTTTGCATGTGCTCTAGAGCAGCAATCCCCAACCTTTTTATGCCACGAATTGGTTTAATGTCAGACAATATTTTCATGGACCGGCCTTTTAGGTGTGGCGTATAAATACAACACAATAAAATGATAGGGCCGGCATAAAAACTAATGTATAATGTGTTAGCGGTCGGAGCAGCACCTTTAAGAAGGTAGAGGATGTAGTGACATCAACAACCTCCATGAGGCAAAAGTAAATGCATCACAATCCACCATTCAAAGACCTCAGCAAGATGCAAACCACTCATCAGCAGTAAATAAAAAATCTACAGGCCAGTTTGATATTTTATATATATAAAAAAAATACATAAATTAGCCAAAAGAATTCTGGAATGAAGTTTGAAGCAGTTATGATTTAGAATGATATAATGTTCCTTTAGACTTTTGACTGTCACTTTACAGAAAAAAGCATCAAATATAATTAGGACAAACCTCATCATGCTGAATAACAACCATTACTGCTCTAATTACCAGCACCATTATCTTACCAAGATTACATATGAATATAATCATGACTCTACAGCCTGCTTTAAGACAGTAAAAATATCTGTATTCTCTTCTCTCATTGAAGAAGAACACAACTCCTCAAGAGAAAACAAGATTTTCAGTTCAATTAGGCAAAAACCTAAACTAATCCAAACATACTACTAAAAGGTTTATTTATGAAGATAAAGAGCAGTACAGGAGACCTGCTGTACCAACACCAACATATGTTTTATATTCACACAATCACAGCCTTAATATTAATTCAAAACTTTATTATTATGTAACTGTAATGCTAAACATGCTATATAAACATGAGGCTTATAATCTTAGTACATTTTACTGTGTAAACAATCAATTTCTATTGATTCATCTGCTGCAAATCCATCTGGGTAAAGCTGTTCACCTGAAGTAATTCAACTCAATCCCTCATCTTACTTTAACAAACTTCACTAAAGTGTGATGGAACAGGATAGAAGATGTTAAAGCTGACTCAACTAAGGGGAAGTGAATAGGGGAAGTAGATGAGGGGGTGTTAAACACACTTCTGGCCCTAATTCCCATTACTGAATCACTCTTACATACTTCAGAACTTACTAATATACTACTAACATTAGTGACAGTAACTCCAATTACTCTCGGTCCAATTACTCTCGGTCCTAACTGTGCATGCTTGTGTGTAGTCATGTTTATTGGTCAGTGAACGTGTGTGTAAATAAGAGAAAGTAATGAAAACAGTGTGACTTTGACTGACTGGTTTACACACACTTTTACATCAAAACAAATTAAATAAGCCCAAAACCTCAATGACACTCATTTTTAAGGAGAAACCTTTGGAATTTTGAGCTTTTCTGTTTCCACACCAAGTGAAGAACATTTAGAAACATGTAAACACAGACACACATGTTAACTGACTCAGACAATCTGTGGTTTCAAACTAAAGACTGAAAATACACCAGAGAATAGCAGAGCTTCAAAAGCTGACATACACACACTATAATAATTAAAGTAGGATTTTTGACAGGTTTTTATATACATCCTTCAATCACACTCTGTTTTAATTAAAACATTTGTTTACAGACAAGATTTTATTCTGCCTCAACATTATAATAATAAAATATATCCTTAAAATCAAACTAACATTTCAAACCATATTTACCTCTTTTAAATATACTACTACTATTTATTATAATAATAATAATAATAAAACAACAATAATAACTCACTCCTCTGCTCCATGTCCCTCATGTCCTCAGGGGGAATCTTCAGTTTGTCCATGTGTTCTCTCAGGACACTCGTCCACTTCTGCAAAGACTCCATGGTGGACCAGGGTCTAGACATGTCCACAACAAAGACAGCTACACTGTCCTTCAGAGACTCGGAGGACACTGCAAACTTGAGCAGGCCTTTGTGAAAAACGTCTCCATCCAGAATCCACACATTACAACGTGTCAGGTCTGAAAACCAGTAAGAACACAATACAATTCCAAATGTCTCAAATACCTCAAAATATCATAGCACAAATAAAAAATAAGTGATTCCCCAACCCATTCCTGCCTCCTGGCATTCTCCACAGAATTCCCAAATCCCACTTCAGAGCCTTGGAGAATTTCATATTTGCCCTTGATACCGAATCTTCTCTCTCTATTCTGCTCTATCTCTGTCCAGGCCTTGCTACCACGATCATCTGCACGTCCACCTGTCCTCTCCAAACCCCATTACTATCTTCAGTCCCAGCCTCATGCTCATTCTGTTTTCATCCCCAGTCTATTCCAAACCAATTCCAATACACACACAGCTCACACACCCACAAAGCTAACACAAACACACTTCATTAATATCAGTAATAAGCTGAACAGTGACTATTTGTTTACATATATACATATTACATGTTGTACATATGCTACATATTTATCTGCACTATTGCTAGTTTTTGCACTTCTGGCAGATGCAAAACTGCATTTCGTTGCTGTGTACCTGTGTACCAGGCAATGACAATAAAGTTCTATCTATCCATCTTTACCATCTCGGTCTTCATCATGGACGTTCAGGTAAAGGTACTCCAATCCTCTGCCCTTTTTGTTGTGCTCCGCCCCTTGGAGTTTCGTCATCAACGTTGTTTTCCCCGACCCGTCATCACCTAAAGGTAATAGAGCCATGATGATCAGTCAAGATTACAAAAACAAGACTCTTACCACAATCACCAACAAACTATAGCCTTTAATCAGATCAACATTACTCCATGATAATAATTCTACAAACTGCAGGAAAAGAAAAGGAGAACGCAGACATACCGAAGAGCAGGATGTTTCTCCCAGATGGTAGTTTGCTACTGGAACGTGTCGACACCTCACTGAGGATTGAGGACCTGTAACAGAAACAGGAAGTAGAATTAACAACAAGAGCAGATCTACAGATTTACATACACACACATATACAAACACATATATATACACACACACACAAATACACACACTTAATACAACATTTATTATATTGAACTTAACAATATTAACATCTTTTATTACCAGTCAAATAAATCAATATACTGCATAATTTTGAATAATTAAAGCAGATTAAATAATACAGTATAATAAAAGCATTTCGCTTTTATTTTATATAATAAGTGTGGATTATTATTTAACTATTAATTATTCAGACAATTAAAAACATTTAATTTGATCTCAGTTTATCCTAAAATCAGCCACGCTTTTGACAGTACTGAGGGGAAGGGAAGGGTGGAACACACACACACACACGTGTGTGTGTGTGTGTGTGTGTGTGTGTGTGTATGTATGTATGTATATATGGTGTATAAACAATAAACAGACAGGTAAATATGTATAGATTGATGGATAAATGCTTTTATAAACGGTTTTTATATATGACTTGTGTATACAGCTAAATAAACTGTTGAGAGTGTGTGTGTGTGTGTGTGTGTGTGTGTGTGTGTGTGTGTGTGTGTGTTTAAATCGGCCGGCAGTGACAAAGCAACTTCATCATCCCTGCAGCTACAATCTCCTTCTCAAGCGCGTGATTTGGGTTTCTTTCATGAGCAGGTAAAAATGTTACTCTACCACAGATTTTGTCCTTCGTCCTCCTCGGCGCTGTTATCCATGGTGTGGCTTTCTGTCCCGGCTGCACCCAGCAACTTCTTCTCCAACACCGGAGCCATCTTGTATCACAACCTAAACCACAAAGGGAGGCGGCATTTTCCCTGCACCCGTATTCTGACTAACCACGCCCTCCTCTTTCGGGATTGGATACGTAAAATCCCACTGCGTGCGCTACGATTGGTTGATGATTACGTCACTCACACGCGGGACGCACATTTGGATTGCGCGCGAGCAGGAACTTTCAAGCCGATCCCATCGAACAGGGCGGAATTTGCCGAAATATGGGTGGAGAAAGAAAAAGCTATATTGGGAGAGGTAGTGTCTCGGGACTGTCTGAAGGACCCAAATATTGAAAATAAAAAAGAGTCATTTTTAAAATAGCGAATAAATACAAAACTACTCGTATGTACCCAGTTCATACTTGTACATATCTTTAAAATAATCCATAACATGACAACAACACTGATTTAGATTCGCGCGATATATTGTTAATTATGATATGGCAATTGAATGGACGGCTCAGTCCGCGTTGGCTTGAATGATGTCATTTAGTTAAATGGCGCCGCCTGGCGCTGAGAATAGGAACAGACGCAGGCGACAGATTGATATCGGAAATGGGTTTATTTTAGTCCAGTGTTTTTTAAGTCCTTATAGCGCACACAGTCTGGAAATATAGAATTTTATATTTTATCTTTTATCTTTTAACATCTTGTAGGAAATGTGTGTTGTCTTTTATGGGTTTCTCTGGAAAACTAGTAGAAGTAAACATTGTTCATGCACAAACACTCCTGCAGAATAAATACTACATACTTAAATTAAAAGATGAGCTGAATTTGTGTATAAATAATGCAGAGGTTGATTAGTCGTGTCTCTGCGACTAAATGAGCAGTTCAGCTCAGTCTTTTTCATCCTATTACACTGTAGACATCTAATACACAATGACGTACGACATGTCCCCTGCTGGCTCAGACCTGGTACTGCAGGACAAACAAGGCTGCATGTAGAAATACAGAAATAAATCACACACACACACACACACACACACACACACACACACACACACACGCGTTAAATAAATGTACGTTTTTAATTATAATTATTTATGTATTATTATTATTAATTATTAATAATAATATATTTAGATTATATATTTATTTAATTAATGCATTCAACATTTATACGTTTATTTATTCCTGCATTTCGTTTTTATACATTTTGACATTTTGTGTCTGTACATGTTAATAAGGTGGGCAGCCTAAACCTCACTCTAAACCATGACTGATCAGGTGAGTCAAGTTGAAGTCAAAGAGCAGCAACCAAATCCTCTCTACGCACTGTAACTGCTTGTGTTGTTACACTTAAGATAGTCCTGTGTACAGGCCTCCTTATTTCCTTATTCCCTGAGTTCTGTGTTGTCTCGCGTAACTCTGTTTCCTTTGTAGCATCATGGTCCTGAGGAATGTTGTATCATGTTACTGTGTACAGTACAAACTGTTGTAAGAAAAAATGAAGAGGACAACGAAGATCGCAATAAAGAAGTTTATAACAGCGTAGCAGTGACAAAATACACGAAGCACTTTGGGTTCATCGGAGTCAGAAAGAACCCAGAGCAAACTCTGCCCAGATATTTTATATTGTTCTTCCCTTTGAAGTATAGACCGGAGTTATCCTTTAAATGTAAATTAGATATAGAACATGCGTGAGGAAACAAAAGGCTGGGAAGACCATTCTCGGGCGGAGGTCAGCAGGTGGTAATCACTGGTATTCGCACCTTTGCTGGTGCCAGCCCCAAGCAGGTCAGGAAGGGTATTGTGTGAATGATAATCATGGTCTCAGATACCTTTTGGTTAGAAATGGTCCTTGAAGGCTTGCTGTCTCTTCCAGACAGATTCAATCAAGACTATGATTAGATTGATACAACTGAAATTCTACATAACTACTTTTGTGAAATGTAAGCCGTTTTGGATGAGCTTATTTTGATATAGTGTGGGGTGGAATCTGGGTTGAGGCAGTCTGTAATTCTTACAGTCCCCCCTTTGATGCTTTTGGCCCTGAAGCATCACATCCACTCCCTTTACACAGATTACACCTCCTGTCTTAGGCAGGTGCCCAGTGGCGGTGAAGCCCTGCCTTAGGTTGTCCTCCTTCGGCCCTCAGAGAATCTTACCCGTCATTGGAACATTCACCTCATGCACACCGGTTATCGCTTCATCCCATTCGGCATGCTTACCATGCAGGTTTCTCCTAAAATTTTTGTTATATGTAAAATCTTATCCATCAATCGGTCATCACCTTAGGCACACCTGTTTCATATAAAATATTTGGCTATAAAATATTTGGCTATATGTAAAATTTTATCTGGAATAGAGGCCTTCAGGAACCATCATAACCAATAGAGGCATCCTACATTGAATATTGAATCATACGCAATCTGACATCTTAACATAAAACAAATACAATAGAACATAATACACTGTCAAAAATAGGAAAATGACATACACAAACAGTAAAGTCTTTCATAAACGATGGGAATGTCCTATATGTCCTATATAGACATCTTAACATGGAACACATACAACATAATTTTTGGCCAATAATGAGGAATATAACATACATACATACATACAGTGATCTTTAAAGTTACATCCCATATTAAACCGGAATAGGAAAAATACAATTCTGGGATATTTTTTTATCAAACTAATTGCTCTTCTGGTTTGAATAATGTCTGTTGATATGGTCTCATCTTCACCGAACCAGCAAGAAGTGCTGGTTGTAGCTCTGCATATTCTTGCATCATTCTCGTCACTGGAAAGGCCAATGCTACCTTCCATTCAGCCATCTTTGTTTGGTGATTCTGAAAAACTCAGGGAAACAAAAAGAATTGCCCCCCTCCCCTTTTCACATAAAAGTTCTCAGTGTATCTGGAGTTTCCTCTGAAAACACTGGGTACAATAACAATAAATAAACATTGAATGGGATGAAAGCCCATTACCAAAGCATAACTTAAGTTGAAGGTGTAGCACCTCTAAATGCTGTGGGGGAAGCATTACATGTTAAAATTCAGCAGTTAACTCTACTCTTTACTGTGGTATTGATGGTGTTACTTATGGTAGAAATAACCCATACAATTCCACCTTGAGAGGTTGGTTCAACATAGTTAACACACACATTGAATAATCTAATGACTAAACAATTGTTCTATTAGCTCAGCGGTTTCGATCGACATACAAGCGTAGACCTTTCCTCTTATCTTAGCTTGTCAGCAGTCACTTTAAAACATGGCTAATAGGACAAAACTTAGCTAGATCATTATCAAATTGTAGTTTAAATCTCCAACATAAGATTACTGATTATGGTTAACATTTACAGCTCTGAAAGGCCTAAATGCTACAATTCAACACCAAATCCAGTCTTATGCAACAATTTTAACTACTTTGATGTAAATGTATTACAGTGCATTAACAACTACAGCATAACAATTAATCTAAATGAATACACAACAGTAGAAACTTTAGCTACATTAGCCTTAATGCACTTGAGCACATTAACAACTGTTCAACACCAGCTAAATTCACATTAGTCTACATCTATGTTTGTTACGTGTAACTTATAGCATATGTTTCCATAAGAACAACTGCAAGGACTGTAATTTTAACAATATAAGTTTAATTTCAAAGTTGCTTTAAACTAAATATTAATTGGACATCACAGAAATCTTTGTCGGGGCCGTAATGCATAAAATGCAGTAAGTCGTTAACCAAGGCAACATTAGCAAACAGAGTTTTTACTCTTAGGGACAGCTAACCATTTTACTATAGACCCCATAGCCTTATTAAATACTGCTGTGAGTTCACATAAAGTTTCTTTTAGATGCACAGTTACCTGATCTGGGTTATCAGAATGCATATTTCTGCGTCGAAGGAAATAGGGTGGTGGACGTCCCTTTCCTAAAGACCAGCATTTGTGGACTACGTGGCCAATCTTGTGGCAAAAGGAACAAAATTTACTTTGCTTATGATGCAACTTCAATTGCTCACATTCTTCTGTGGCCTTAAAGTCTGGCTTCTCAACACCTAGTGCTGATACAGGATGAGACGTCTTTGAACTAGGATTACTGTTGTAAAACTGTATCATCTTAGTAATAATGTCATTGTATTCAGATAAATGTGTCACATGCATTGCTATAGTAGAGTGGGTAAGGGGATCACATTTCTTAATCAAGGCAGATTTGAAGCTAACATCATTCTGAGTAATATCAGGATTGCCACTGAAAGTTTTAAATGCATCAAATAATCGCTCAGAAAATGCCACTGGGTGCTCCCTATTTTGCATGTGAATGTCAGCTATTTTATCCCAGTTAACTGACATCAGCCCTAACACTTCGAGCAGTGCCTGTTTCCTCTCAAACTTATTTGCATTTCTGTCCTTTACTTTCTGAGTTAAGGCTCCAGACAAGGTGTCAGGCAAACAAAGGGTTAACAAAATGCATGTGTCACCATCCGTACATTTGTAAATGTCGGCATATCGTTCCAGATTTTTCAGAAAATCTAAGGGATCCTGTTTTACAGGATCAAATTTCCCAATATTCTTAATCACAGTTTCTAGTTCATTGGGGCTAAACCCTCTGACCAGAGTCGAGACCATTGGCTCCTCCCCTCTTTCATTAGCTCTCACAGTCGTAGTGACGTGAATTGGTGCTACTGGAAATCTAACTTTATAGTCAGAGTCTTTACTATTGAGTAACTGAGACTCTCTTTCCAAACCCTCATCACTGTCTTTCTGCAAATGTAATATTCCTGGAACTCGGTTATACAGTGAAACATCTACCAACCTTTGACTGTGATTTTCCTCCATTCTGCCATTCTTTATCAGAAACTGACAGGCAGCATTAGATTCCTCCAAATCATTAAACAAGGATTCAACAGAAGATTTGAGCATACTGTTGTTAGTTTTCAGAAATGCGATCTCTTTCTGCATTCTGTCCTTTTCTTCTTTCCATAATATTTCACTGACTTGGTAGTTTTTTGTATAAATGTCTCCAATACTGACTCTAGAATGAAGCTGCTTATTTTCAGACTCAAGCTCATCTAGCTTCCTCCTGGTTACCTTATACGAGGCAAAAACTCCCTGAAGGGCATTTGCAATTTTTCCTTGTTTGTTCCGAGGCATCTTTGGATAACTTTCAAACTTCGAAACAGCCCACTCATAGGGCTTATCACCAACCTTCTCTATTCCATCAAACATCCCTTGTGAACCGTGTTTAGCGATGTACTTAATAATCAGCTCTTCCATTTCCAAAATACTCCAAAGTTACAACTACTTGTTATGTAGATACATTAAGATAACAGTTTGTCTATTTATTCACCGTAACAATAGTTGTAGTACACAATGAATAAACTTCAGCAAGATACCACAAACAGTTATAAATGCAACACTGTCACAATACAAGACAAAACCACACTATGTGTTTAAAACAGTGTCACAGTCCGTCGGACAAAACTGTTATTAACGCGTTTTTTCCCAACTACACGTTATCTAGTTGCCTAAAAATAGCCGTGAGTCTATAAACCGATTAAACTTCTGAAATAATTTAAACTAACTGTTCAAAATATTACACTGTCACAATACCATGTTATATCCTAAACCAGTACGTAGCCACAGTACTTCGGGCTTAAAACATGAGTTTAAAACAGTGTCACAGTGCGTCGGACACACCACAGTACTTCGGGTTACTGTTTTGAACTTTACAGAGCCGCTGTGCGTCGCGCTCTTTACACTATTACCAGTTTCACTTACGTTAGAAACTGTAATAGTACTCTCACAGAAAGTTTCAATTACTTTAGAAACTTATAAACTTAAGCACTTTGCTTCAGTTACTTTAGAAACAATACAATTCCAATACAACTCTGCCACCACACTACGTCAGGCTGATTCAGTTCCGTTAGAATCTTACACAGAAATGTACAGAATAGGCTTAAGAACTCCTCCTGCTTATACTGAATAAACTAAATACTTTTCTGCCCTTAAAATCTTTCTTTTCTAGGTTTTTTAAACGAGGGGGTTCCCTGAAATAAAATAAAAGCATAGAAGAAAGAAACTGTTTTCTTACCTTTCCCCGCTTTTTTTTTTCCGGAAATCCCTCGCTGGGTGGCTCGCCAATGTAAGAAAAAATGAAGAGGACAACGAAGATCGTAATAAAGAAGTTTATAACAGCGTAGCAGTGACAAAATACACGAAGCACTTTGGGTTCATCGGAGTCAGAAAGAACCCAGAGCAAACTCTGCCCAGATATTTTATATTGTTCTTCCCTTTGAAGTATAGACCGGAGTTATCCTTTAAATGTAAATTAGATATAGGACATGCGTGAGGAAACAAAAGGCTGGGGAAGACCCTTCTCGGGGGCGGAGGTCAGCAGGTGGTAATCACTGGTATTCGCACCTTTGCTGGTGCCGGCCCCGCAGTAGGTCAGGAAGGGGTATTGTGTGAATGATAATCATGGTCTCAGATACCTTTTGGTTAGAAATGGTCCTTGAAGGCTTGCTGTCTCCCAGACAGATTCAATCAAGACTATGATTAGTTTTGATACAACTGAAATTCTACATAACTACTTTTGTGAAATGTAAGCCGTTTTGCGGATGAGCTTATTTTGATATAGTGTAGGGTGGAATCTGGGTTGAGGCAGTCTGTAATTCTTACACTGTATACTGTTAAAATGACAATAGAAACCAATTAGCTAAGTTATTGACTCTGAATAATTCAATCTTGTCTTGTGTTATTGTCATACCTAGAGTTAGAAGGTTAGCATAGCTTTCTTATCTCAAGAGGAATCAGTTGCTTCTGTCTGCATCTCAACAGATGACCAGTTTGACCAGTTTAAACAATGTGGTGAAACTTTTATTTACTTTGCTCATATTCATGTCCAAATGCCTTACAAAATGTCTCTAAAATATTTCTAGGTTTGTATTTGTCAAGTTGTTAAAGCTTGAAGTTGGAAAGTTGTTTGATTTATTTCTTCAGAATCAGAATCAGGTGTATTGGATAATTAGTTGTTTAATTAAATCAAACAACTTTCCAATTTCTTACATTTTTCATTCTTGTCAGCAACGCTTTGTTTGTAGCCACTGTGTATAATACAATTAGAAGTAGCTGATTTAGAAGAAAAGGGTACATTTATGGGGTGATGGACACAAACTGGATGAGAAGAACTAATGGAACAAGGAACCTAATCACATAAATACAGTAATAGACAGGAATTGTTGTTACACAAAAGTAGACTAAAAACACCCCCTTACCCCTTACTGTTTTTGTGTACATTTTAAACATCTTAACTTTTTTGGAATTGGGGTTGTAATAATGAAATGATAAAAATGGATAGATGTTTTACAGTTCTTATAATCACTGATGTTTTTTTGCTAAGACATGCTTATTAATAATTTATAGAAAAAGCCCTGGTTTCACGTGCACTCAGTCTCTGTTACACTTTCGGAAATTTAACACTACCCTGACGGGGGGTCAATGATTAGTTTACATTATTATTAGTAACAGTTTGCAATGATTAGAATATCTTATAAACCCATATGCTGTTTATGAAAAAACACAAAATCAAATGTTTAAACTAAGAACATTTACCATTTTAAGAAAAGTATAACATAATTTAGATTTTGGTGGCTACAACATATAGCATAACCCTTTTATTTTAATATCAGTCTGTATGGTGTTTCTTTGTCATATTCTTGTTTCATGATCAGAAAATAGTTTCAGTTGGTGAAAGGTCTGATTATTGTAATAGATGGATGCAGTGTGCCATTTAGCATTGATGAAATATGCAAAGCCTTTCCTAAAAATGACATTATCTGGATGGCATATGTTGAAAATTATATACAGGTTCTTAAACCTGTATATAACTTTTAACATTAATAAAGCCTTTCCATATGTAACAGCTGCCTATTCTATAGGCATTAATGCACCCCAACCCATCAGAGATGCAATAACTGATGCAGATAACAAGCTGGATGGTTTTCCACTTTGCTGCAGTCCATTTTAAATTAGCTTTGGCCCAGAGAAGACAGTGGAGTTTTTTGGATCATGTTCACATATGGCTTCTTCTTTGAGTAATACACATTTAACCTGCATATGTGGATGGTGCAGTGAAATGTGTTTACAGACAGTGACAGTGTTTCTGAGCCTATGAAGTGATTTCCCATGCTCCTAAAAAAGGTTACAAAACCATCTCTAAACCATCTTTCAAAATAGTTCAGACTCCACAAATCCACAGTCAGACAGATTGTTTACAAATCGAGAAAATTTTATTCAATTGTCCGCAAGGTCATAAAGGAACCGAGGATAACTTCTAAGTAAGTAATAAATATCTCTCTTAGGTGGGTTAATGTTAATGTTCATGAGTGTGCTATACAGAGAACACTGAACAACCTTGTGTGCATGGCAGGATTGCAAAGAGAAAGCTACTACTCTCCCAAAAAAATATGATTACGCCGATAATCCTGCTAAAGGACTGCTAAAAAATAGAATATGTAATTATGTAAATCATTATGTAAATCATATAGAGTTATTTTCAGAGGACAGCAAGTCTTTAAGTTAAATTTAAGTTACCTCTTTGTAGTAGCTGGTATGGAGTGTGTATGGAGTGTGATCACAATGACAATGAGTAATCAGGGCAAACACACTGGTGTAACACGCTAGTAATATCTGGTGGGCAAAACACAGAAAAGACAGAATGCTGACAGATACCAATGTTAAGAAATGATCAGAGTTACAAGATACAAGTGCAGATTTGTTTATTTACAGTGTAAATATAACAGCCTTTTTGCATGCAAACAACTGCCAACAACAACCACAAAAAAGAAACATGAGCAAAACTGTCAGGTCCAAAATGAGGCTTACAGTAAATACATGTGCTCATTAACTGGGAAAAAAAAACTCTGTCCTCACAACTAACAACATTACAACTGAATCCTAAATGCTAATGATGCTTATTAGCCTTATTTGTAAAGGGACTTATGTATTGGAAAAAAATATATATTATTTGCTCCTTAATTTGCTTTGTATCTATAAGAAACTAATTCACAAGGCAATGCTATAAGAAGGATTCAACATTTGTAAGCAGTCCAGTGAAATTAACTATGTACCTACTGGTGCACAATAATGATAATATACTTTTCAGAGATTGATGATTTACAATCACATTTACAAAGCATTTACATTTAGCAGACGCCCTTGTGCAGAGCGACGTTCAAAAGTGCTTTGAGTCTCTAGCAATTAATGAATCTACACTGGTATGCTAGATCACAAATTTAATATAAATCAGACTATAACGCTTAATTTTAAGAGTTATAGTCAAGTTTAAAAAGCAAGCTTAAAAAGCAAACTTGGTATACAAGTTTTTTTATTTAAGTGTTTCAGGAAGAAATATGTTGAAATGAGTCTTTAAAGTTATTTGGTTGGTCGGGTTTTATCTTCATGGTAGTATTATGCATTTGCCTGCTTGATTGTTTGTTTGTTTGTTTAATAATTCAGTGAACTTTTTTGACGTTTAAGTTTACAATAACCACAAGAGGGCAGTCATATAAAGAAAGAAAAATGTATAAAGAGGACTGATTCTCACCTGGGATTTTTTTTACACATTTACTAAATGTAAATATCAACTATTTCTTCCTCCAGTGTGCCTCCACTAATCATACAAACGTACAAAAGTCCGCATTCTGTCGCCCAGTCATACATTTTGAGATGAGTGGGTTTAATTTACTTTCTGATTGACTTTTTTAACAAAGCATGAGAGATGGAGCAAATGGGTGAAAATGGCTCCTGCTCCTTTACAAAAACCTATAAAGTGGAAAGAATGTAGAAACATGACAGTTTTAATATTGTTTATGTGAGATTTTGTCAAATATTTGTTTGATTAATGTTTTAAATATTTTTTAAATAAATGTAAGAAAGACAAAGTCCCATCCATTGTACTCTTTCATATTATAATGACGGCTTTCCAAAATACTGGTATTGATATTGATATCAATCTTGATATCGGTATAATGGCCTTGATAGTACTTGGTATGAAAGTAAAAAGAAAACAAGTGTTACCAACCAACCCTACTGAAGACTGTAGGTTATGCAATATTTATGTGTACAGAATAATGTAATGCTGGTCCTCCATTATAGTGAATGCATATTTAAAATATAATTTTAAAATTTGAAGCAAAAACAAAGAATAGGATTTAAGGTCTGTTTTTGTTTTGTTATCTTACTAAACATGTCTACGTTTCTATTATTTTCTGCATGAGAGCAATTAATTTATAAATTACAGTTATTCAATTATTTTTTTAGTGTGAGACTGAAAGTGTATAGAGTATAAAATCACTGAAACTGGATTTAAGTTATTGCTTAAATCTGCAGCCTGTAAGAATAAAGTATCCTCTTGCTGTGATAATAACACTGATCACACTGCTGTTTCCTGCTGTCCATCTGCCCCTCACACACACACACACATGGGTGTGGGGCAGGGCAGCTGTGAAAGTAGTGGGTGGGGCATTGTGCCTGGCTCCATATGGTGTGCAAGTGTTGTGTAGTGTTGTGTTTCTACACTGTACAACACACACACAATTAGCTATATTTAACACTTTTACCACATCGTTTCACATATTCCCATCTTACTTAACAATAAATCAAATCATTGCAGATGTGCAATAGATATCTTTAATGTTATTTAATTTTTAAAGTGAGGCGTGTAAAATATCTTTTTTAAGATTTAATTGAACCTAACAAACATAGAGTCTATAACAGACATACATTTACATACTATAACAGATGGTATTTATTGATTATTGATGTTTGTGATTGATTTGTGTGTGTGTGTGTGTGTGTGTGTGTGTGTTTGTGTGTGTGTGTGTGTGTGTGTGTGTGTGTGTGTGTGTGTGTGTGTGTGTCTGTGTGTGTGAGAGAGAGAGAGAGTGAGAGAGAGAGAGAGAAAGAGAATTCTCTTTTTGTTCATACAAAAACCCCATCATTTTAAAATCACAAACCGGCACAATCCAAAAGTCAGCAGCGGTGTGGAGAATAATATATATAAGGTAAGATATGAAATCAGGTACAGAACCAAGATCAAGAATAATCCTCCTGTAAAGATGATGTCAGTATAACCACATCCAACAGTGTCATCAGTGTCATGTGAGGTTTTCTATCACAAGTCCTGCCCATTTATCCCCCTATTTCATGGTGTGAATGCATTGTAGTTATGTGTGTGTGTGTGTGTGTGTGTGTGTGTGTGTGTGTGTGTGTGTGTGTGTGTGAGAGAGAGAGAGAGAGAGAGAGAGAGAGAAAGAGAGAGTTTAATAAACAAGAAGTTTCCAACAGATTCCCAATTAATTATGACTAATATAATGTCACTGATTCTGGAAAATGGGTGTGTTTTGGGTTAAACATGCCCTTATTTACCATATATGTACACATAAGACACATTCTCTCTGACACACACACTGACACATACACACACACACACACACACACACTGTAGAATTTTTGTGTTGTCTATTAACACCAGGCAGTCGAGTCACATTCTGTGTCACAGTGTTAAGTGCAAAGCATTATTACCACTAAACCCTCGCTCACGTGTGTGTGTGTGTGTGTGTGTGTGTGTGTGTGTGTGTGTGTGTGTGTGTGGGTGTGTGTGTATCTGAAGTGAGTATACCGCATTCTACACCACACACAAGTTCCCTTCACTATTATGACGCTATCTATCACCTCCTCTCTCACACACTTTTATTGTCAATTTTCTATTTTGTGCTGCAGTTTGATGAAAAAAAAAAATTATTATTAAAAACACTAAAAACTGATTTAACACATTGCACTGCAAACCAAATCATTACATAATATAATGTATTTTCTCATATCTTCTCTTACTTTCTTTCTTTTCTCCCCTTATTCATTATTTTTTATATTTATCGATTGTACTTAATGCATGATTTCTAAGCAGTCACCTGCATGTAACTATGTAGGAAATAAAAAATCTTGAATCTTGACTCAAATATTAGTTACATTAGTTAAAACCATTATGGCAGTAAATCCCATACATATGACACTATTAAAACCACCTGCCTAATGAAAGAAAGACGGTTTAACCTATCAAGACATGGACCAGATCGCTATAGGTGTACTGTGACATCTAGCACCAAAATAGTCATTAACAGTTAATCCTAAAAGCAGAAAATTCTAAAAGTCTTTTAAATTACCAAGTTGTCCCTCCATGGATCAGGTTTGTTTGTCCAGCACATCCCACAGATGATCGCTCAAATTGAGACCTAGGGAATTTGAAGGCCAAGTTAACTTGGCCTTCAGGGTTTTGTCTCTTTACTTGTTTTGCTCGACCTTAGTGCAGCTTTTGACACTATTGATCACACTATACTGCTTGCTAGACTTGAGAATGTTGTTGGAATAAATGGAACGGCTCTCTCTTGGCTCGGTCTTATTTGACTGATCGCTATCAGTTTGTTGATGTAAATGGTGAGTTCTCCACACTCTCTGAGGTAAAGTTTGGTGTTCCTCAAGGATCTGTCTTAGGCCCACTGCTTTTCTCTTTATATATGCTGCCTCTTGGTGAAATTATACATAAACATGGTATTCGCTTCCATTGCTATGCTGATGATACACAGTTGTATATTTCAGCAAAGCCAGACGAGAGAGATCAGCTTAACAATGTTAAGAAGTGTGTAAAGGACATTAGATAGTGGATGCTTGATAACTTTGTTCTGCTCAACTCTAATAAGACGGAAGTACTTTTACTAGGACCACATGCAGCTAGAAGCAAACTTTCCGATTACGTAGCATCTCTGTATGGTGTTTCTGTTTCAGCGTGTACGGCTGTCAAAGACCTAGGTGTTATTATTGACCCTAGACTTTCCTTTGAGGCTCACGTGAATAATATCTCCAGGATCGCCTTCTTTCACCTTAGAAATATTGCTAAAATTAGAAATATGATGTCGTTACAGGATGCAGAAAAACTAGTTCATGCTTTTGTTACTTCTAGATTAGACTACTGTAACGCTCTACTGTCTGGGTGTGCGAGTAAGTACATAAATCAGCTTCAGTTAGTTCAGAATGCAGCAGCAAGGGTCCTCACTAGATCTAGGAAATATGACCACATCATCCCTGTTTTAATCAGTCTACACTGGCTCCCAATTAAATCTCGCACTGAATATAAAATACTACTACTGACGTATAAAGCACCTAACGGTCTCGCGCCGCAGTATCTGAGTGAACTTCTGTACCAGTATGATCCTCCACGCCTCATTAGATCAAAAGGTGCTGGCTATCTTTTGGTTCCTCAAATAATGAAGACTACAGCAGGGGGCAGATCTTTCTCTTATAAAGCCCCACAGTTATGGAACAGCCTTCCAATCAGTGTTCGGGACTCGGACACAGTCTCAGTGTTCAAGTCGAGGTTAAAAAACACATTTATTTAATCAAGCCTTTGATCAGTAGATTTTTTTTAAGTAAAGCCGCAGATCTGGAGGGAACATGGATATAAAGTGTTTGGTGAACTGGGATATTTGTATGCTGTCGTCCCCTCACATTCACATGTTCACTCAGGTTCGTTGATGGTGGTGTGGTGGGCCGTCTCTGATCCCAAAGATCCCTCATGTCTGTGTTACCTTCTGGTTCTCCCTTGTATTTATGCTGCCATAGCGAGTCCAAACTGCATAGTGATATTAACTTTCATACAACAATAAGGACACTTAATAATCCATATCCTTCTCTTCCTGTCACCCTCTTTCTCTCTCTCTCTCTCTCTCTCTCTCTCTCTCTCTCTCTCTCTCTCTCTCGGTCGAATTAAACATGCTCCTGAGGCTCCAGTGACCACTGTTTCTGCCCCTCTCCCCTCTGTGGATCTTCCCTCTTCATCCAGGCCTGCCTCTGGATAGTGTTCTCTTCGATTGGAGGCCACTCTGTGCAGCTTGGTATGGTTTCTCATCAACACCTTGGGTGGTTCCATGAAATTCCGGAGTAAGAACGGATGCTTTAAGTATGGATTGGACTGTAGTTAATGTCAACAGTCGGCTACACTGACTCAGGACTACTTTTCGCTTCTGATCGTCATCACTGTACCCCACAACATCGTATATCTGCCACAAATGGACATTCGGTGCAACCCAGATGAGGATGGGTTCCCTCTTGAGTCTGGTTCCTCTCACGGTTTCTTCCTTATGCCATCTCAGGGAGTTTTCCCTTTCACAGTCGCCTCCCCGTTGCTCCTCAGGGACAAACTTACTTATAAAGAACATATTCACTTTTAATCACCACATTATCTGTGTAAAGCTGCTTTGAGACAATGTTCATTGTTAAAAACGCTATACAAATAAAAATGAATTGAATTGAATTAACACTTTGACCTGTTTGTCATGTTTTTTCTAGCCATTCATGTAAAGTTTTTATCAGTGGGGACTTGCTGAAAGCATTATCCTGCTGAGAAAAGCCATTGCCATCAGGCAATAGTGTTGCCATGAAGAGATGAAACTTGGTCTGCAGCATTGTTTAAGTTGTATGTTTCAAAGTAACATCCACAATGAATGCCAAGACCCAAGGCATTGCCGCCTTCTTATAACAAATTCTATAGTATAGCCTAGCCCTTGACAGGTGCCACTGTAACAAGATAATCAGTGTTATTCACTTCACCTGTCAGTGTTTCTAATGCTATGGCTAGTCGGTGTATTATAACGACAGCTGAACTTCTGTCAAGCTGCTTTGTGGCATATTATGCTACCTTGTTTAACTTTTTCTCCTGTAGCCATTTACAGGCACTGAAAATCAATTACTATTCACATTTATTACTGACTTATTAACTACATTTTTACAACCATGTAAAAAAAAAGGTAAAAAATATATTCAGTGGTAATGTTTTTAAAGTTGTTTAGATATATAAGGTTTCTTTGCAGTGCTCAAATTGAGGTGGGGCATTAGGGAACCCCCATGACAACTAAAAAATAGACTTATGGGGGTCCCCAAGATTATTTTAGTAAAAAAATATATGAATTGCACAATAACTGGGGACCCCCCATAAGATTTGACTGAATTTGAGCACTGGTTCTTAGTTTGCTTAGAACTACATGGAGTTCTACATGGACATTTTCAAGGGTTCGTTATAGGACATGCCTTGCTTCTGTGTGAGTCTCTGTTGCTCTATTTCTGCCTATCTTGGCTTTCGTTTTTTCACTCCCTCTTTCTCAACCTCACTCCTTTGTCCTCTCTCTGTCTAACGGTCTTTCTGTCTCTCTCTCTTTCTTTCTCACTCTCCCTCTCTCACGCATGCTCTCTCTGCCTCTCTGCCTGTCTCTCTCTCGCTGTCTCTCTTTCTGTCTCCCCAGATAGAGGCACTACAGGGTGAAGGGTTAGATAAATATGAGCTCTGGTCCTAAAAGGAGCAAAATGTGCATAATGTAGGGAGTGAGGGGGAGGGTGTAGGGTATGGGGAGTGAGGGGGAGGGATGTAGGGAGGGAGGGATGTAGGGAGGGAGGGAGGGATGTAGGGAGGGTAGGGAGGGTGCAGTAGGGGGTGGGTCAGCACTGTACAGCCACATGTCTCACAAGGTGGCGAGGCTTTAAAAGGAGGAGGCTCAGAAAAAGGGGAGCTCACAGAGAAAGAGATAGAAAGAGGGAGAGAGAGAGAGAGAGAGAGAGAGAGAGAGAGCAGCTCTGTTCACTTCATCATCATTTTTCTCACTCATTTGGATTACTGAGGGTCAGACAGACAGGTGGGTCGACTTCTATGCATCTACACACACAGACTATTAACTACAAACACACACATCTCATCTCAGTTGCACTACAGGTTTAGATAATGAGAACAGAGAGCAGAGAGAGAGAGAGGGATGAGAGTGCCGGCTCTTTGTTCTCTCTATTGCTCTGCTCAGTTCCCATATGCACTTCAAACACACACACACACACACACACACACACACACACACACACACACACACACAAACAAACACACATTTTAGCACATTATGATACATTTGTAAAATTCAGGGTAACTTTCATTTAGGGCACTTCTTAATCTGAAGTGATTCTTTGTGTCTGATAAAATGGGAGGAGGTGTGTAGGAACCCCCTGCCCTGCCCTGAGAGCTCCCTGCATGGTTCTGGAGCAGGTTCTCTGCGTTCTCTTTAAAAAAAATGTTAATGGTTCTGAAAGTTTTAACACATTTCCATCAAACATTTCAGGTCAGTTTTAATTATTTTGTATTTTCTTAATCCGATTTTCATCATTAGATCCTACCATCACGTTTCTTTATTATTTTCTATTTTAATTTATATTAAGTATTGTATTTTATAGTTTTATTTAGTGAAAAATCATCGTGCATCTTTTGTCATCATAAAAAGTATATATTTGAAGCTCGAACACGCCGTTCAAGCTGCTGAGCGAGTTCACGCCTCTTATCTTCTACTCTCGCGAGATTTCTCTGGAATTCGCGTTACCGAGGAAACGCCTCGGTCCGAGTCGCCATGGCAACACATTTTTTCATCTAGCAAACGATTTTATATATCGTTATAAACTAAAAAATATATATATTTTTTAAATTTCTTACATGTTTATCTGACTAATATTTGAAGAATATGGATATAGTAAAAAATTATGAATAATAATAAATAGTAAGTCAAATTATTTATTTACTTGATAATTTATGAAGCTTAAAAAACAATCAGTTGATGATGACATCTGTTCACCTGTCACTTACAAATATTGTATCGTTGTTATATTCTAATAATGTATTATAATTCACTCTAAATCATCCTTGGTGGGGGAAAGGCATTGCCATTTTTCTAGATAACAGCTGAGAGCTCGTGCTCATGTGCAGATCGTCTGGTTCTGACCTGGATGTATTAGTGAACAGCAACAGTATTTAAAAACATGCAGAACTTTGGACTGTTTCCACTTCATTTATTTCGACCTTGAATTAGCATTTTACTGTCAGCTAACCACCCACGGCACAATGCCCACTACTGATTATAACCACAGTAGCACACAACATAATAGAGTAATGCATACACCTAGTTATTTTAGCTGGATAAATTGTATATTAAAAATAAAACCTGGTATTGGACAGTCTGAGTATTTCATGTGTTATCATAGTGTAAATATACAGCATGATCATGGTGCAAAGGTGGTCTTAACAAAAACAATTTTAACAGCACACTGATTTATATTATTCAGTGAATATCTCCAGAATGAGGTAAAAAGTGAATTGGTTATTCCAGTTTTTATATAGATGCAATTTTTTTGGCCCGAGTACATATATGTATCCCAACCCCATTTAGTCTGGTTCCTTGCTGCAGTGTAGCTGTATAAATCTAATGTAGGCGCCAGTGTTTCCTTCTCCTTGTCTCCCTTTAAATATGTATAAACCACCAAATCATTAACCAAATTGCATGAATAACTTTAAGTGTTAGATTCCTTGACATTATATTTTCTGTTTGAATGATAGATTTAAGCATTTAACAGAGCCCAGCTCAGCACTTGGATTGATTTTGGCATTATGCTGGTGCATGACTGCGCATCCTCTAATGCATGCACCAGTGCAGCAGCACTTTAGGCTGTACATTCCTGCTGTATAGTCACATTGCTGCAGACATGACAATGTCAGCAAGTGCATACAGATTTATTTAAAATCTTAAAATTTGGACACAGTGTTAATGTACATTTTATTAAGAATTCATGCTCAGGACAGGAATATTTTCTACACAAAGCTGGGTGTTGAAAGGGTGCTGTGTTCTCATTTCTTATTTAAGAAATACAACCTAAAATACTTTTAATTTAACATTGTGTATAAATAAGTGAGCAGAGTAAATCCTTACAAGGTTTTGTGTTTGGTGTACTCTTTGGCAAAGTTGCAGTATACATATCTAATCAGCCGTTTTTTTCCACCCTTATCTTCTCACTGCACTAAACTCAGCCAGTCGTCCATGAATGTCGCATGGCTCGTATCAGCCCTACATTAGTACACTAGCAGCAGCACTCTGGCACTTGAGCTAGGGACAGAAGGAACGCTGCACATCCAGCCTGCCTGTATGAGAAGATTATTTTCTGTTTGTATTTCTCTCATGGCTATAAACCGGCTCATATTTTCCCACGACACTGAGGTTAAAATTCTCTCATAATTCATCGTCCAGTTTGTGTCTTTCTCATGAGAGACTAAATAAAAAAAACTTAAAACATAAATGCTGTGGGTGAGAAGTGAGTAAGGAGCTGGGCAGCTTATTGGTGTATGACTTACTCAACATTCCAGACCCTTTACAAGAACCATGTGAAGTTTCCATCCAGCAGCCATTTGTCTTTCATTTGTCCTCGTCTCCTGCAGCTTTTGGATGGCATTCAAACGTTCTCTTTTTGGCAGAGTTAGCTATGGTGAATTAAGTGAATACCCTTTAAAAGGCGACGGTGCAGGCGAAGCTGGCAGCCACACACAGTGCGTACTTTTATCAGTTTTCACTTCCATCATGGCTAATTAATCTCGTGTTCCAGTCCCAGTTTAAATGCGCTATCAATGGATTGCCCTCAGTGCTTCACTTAGGTCAAATTTCGATTTATTCTCATTACTGTATTAGATAAAAAAAGAACAATTCCAGAAGCCCAAACTACAGAGAGAACATTGTGGGCCAAAACAGTTTCTTTAATAAAAAACCACAGACCTTCTATATAATGCTTAGCAGTTGTCAGGCTAGCTATATAGGTTACAAAACTGATTTGACTGCAAACAGTGCAGTGGATATTTAATGTTCCAATCTCCTTCATGTGAGGCAGGTCAACACATTAATTGAGAGTTTACATTCCTTGAGGGTTACTAAAACACTAGGATTCAGATATCAATTTTCTCAGCTGTGTGTAATCATTTTCATTATCAAACCAAATTAAATTAATGATACATTTTGTTCATTTTCACTAAGCCATTTCCACAAAATTCCACAAATGGTAAAAGCAAAATAGAGTTGAAAACAACAAAATGGGGACTAAATTGGGAAATAGCTCATTCTATGCAAGATATGTGGTAAATAACATGCAGTAATACAGTTCAGCCAACATGCATTCTCCTCCTCTTCAAACTCAGAGTTATATCTCATCCTGCAAATGATTCACCAGTTGATTCATTCATAAGCAGTTTTATATACAAAACCATAAGCATGTTGAATCGTGTTAAAGAGATTATTATAATAGTATAATAGTCACATTATGCTGACTTAATCACCTCAAATAAATTTTCATGGTTTTGCAGGTATTAATATGGGCGGAAAGCTGAGCAAGAGGAAGAAGGGATACGATGTCAGTGACCCTAAAGAAAAAAAGGAGGAGAGCGCTGTGGTAGCAACAGCTTCAACAGAGCAAAAAGCTGACAATTCCGATGCAAAACAGGATGGAGCTGTAGAGAATGAAGCAGAGCAAGTGTCCCAAAGTGCTGCAGTTTCTCCTGAACCTCCATCGAAAGCTCAAACTGAGCAAAATGCCTCAATAAATGAAGAAGAAATTAAGGAAAAGCCTGCAGAGGCTGCTGGTGCCACATTGGAAGCTGCTTCTGTTCCACAGGAACCTGTGAAAGAAGAGCCTACAACAAACTTAGAAAAAATAACAGCAGCCCCGGAGGAACCTACAGATGCCCCTGTGGAACCTGCTCTTGGCCAAGAGGAACCTACACATGCTTCAGAACCAGCAGCTGCACTAGAGGAAACTGGGCATGCCTCAGTACCAGCAGCTGCCTCAGAGGAACATATACCTGCCTCGGAATCAGCAGCTGCCCCAGAGGAAACTACACTTGCTTCAGAACCAGCAACTGCACCAGAGGAACCTACATCAGCCTCAGGAAATTTAGCAGCTGCCCCAGAGCAATCTGCATCTGCCTCAAAAGAACCAGTAGTTGCCCCAGAGGAATCTGCATCTGCCTCAGAAGAACCAGTAGCTGCCCCAGTTGAACCTGCACCTGTTTCTGAAGAACCGGTAGCTGCCGCAATGGAGCCTGAACCTGCCTTTGAAGAACCAGTAGCTGCCCATGTGGAACCTGTTCCTGTCTCAGAAGAACCAACTGCTGTCCCAGTGGAACCTGTCTTTGAAGAACCATTAGCTTCCCCTGTAAAACCTGATCCTGTCTTAAAAGAAGTAGTGGCTGCTCCAGTGGAATCTATGCCTGACACTGAAGTTGTCCCAGAGGTACCCACTCCTGCCTTAGAAGAACAAGTAAATGCCCCAGAGGTACCTATACCTGCCTTAGAAGAAACAGTTGATACCACAGAGGAATCTGAACCTGCCTCAGTAGAACCAGAAACAAATGATTCAATTGCTTCTCCAATGCAAGCTACTCTAGAAGAACCACTGTTTCAAGAGGCTGTTTTGTCCCTGGTGGAGGCTGCAACTCCCTCAGATAAACCAGAGGAACCACCATCTCCAGCTGAAGCTGTTTCTGCCCTAGAGTGTTCTGCTGCTGCCCCGGAGGACCCTGCACCTGTCGGAGAAGGGAATGTTTCTGCCCTGTTTGAGCCTAAAGTGGCACCCGAGGGACCAACAGCTGAAGAAGAAGACACTGTTTCTGTTCTGGAGGCTGAAGCTGCATCCAAAGAACCAGCAACTGCCTCAGAGGAACCGTTAGTGCCAGTAGAAGCTGCTCCTCCCATACCTGCCCCACAAGAACAAGCCGTTGCACCTGAGGAACCAGAACCACCATCTATAGTAGAGGTTATTTCTCTCCCAGTAGAGGCACTTCCTGTCTCTGAAGAACCTATAACTGCCTCAGATGAAGCTGTTCCTACTTCACCAGAACCTTTACCTGAACCAAAGGAAAGTATATCTGTCTCTGAGTTGGTTGTAAGTGCTTCCGAAAAACCTACAGATCCACAAGAAGTGGCAGCTCTTGAGGAAACATCAATTTGCCCAGTGGAGCCTGCAGCTGCCACAGAGCAGTGTGGAACTACACCAGACGAGCCTGTAATTACTTTGGAAGAACCTGAAGCAGAACAAGTAGAGCTTGCAGCAGAACAAGTAGTACAGGAAGCAGTCCAGGAGGTTTTAAATGCAATGGAAGTTACACAGTTACCCACCAAGATTACAGAACCTTCAGATATTTTGGAATTTGAAGAAAAAACAGAGTCTTCTGAACCACTTCCTGAGTCCGAACCAGTTTCAGTACCACCTTCCGCTCCTGAACCAAAAGCTGAACCTGAATCTAATGTAGATGTTGAGGAGACCATTCCTGATATTGTCATTTCAGAATCCACCAATGAGCTCATACCTACAGAACCTTGCAAGGTTATGGAGGAGAAGGTGGAAAATGGAGAATGGGAACACGCTGGATCAGCAGAAGAACCATTACTAGCTGTAGCTAAAGAAAACGGAGTGTGTGAGGTTCAAGTGATGGAAGATGCTCCTGTAGATGCTCCAGTAAATGGCCCAGTAAATGCTCCAGTAGCTGATCTTCATGATAAGGAGTTTGTGAATGGTGTTGTGGCTGAACAGGAACTTAACTGTGAACTTAAAAAGGATTTAAACATAGCTGATGATATTGGAGATGTGGTGGAGTGTCTCAGTGCTACAGTGAGCCAGGCTGTAGACACGGCATGAAAATAAACCCCAAACCCTTCACATGTGAATTCCAATTCCAAAACAGTACCAGCTTATTGAAATTTAAACATCCAAACTTGAAGTGACTCAGGTTCAGAGAGTTTATAGTTACAACCACTAAAGAAGAACAAGACATGAAGTATAAAGAGAATTGTTGAGAATGAAAAAAATGTGATTAAAAAAAAAGAGAAGAGAGAAGAAAAAGATGGAGAATATTTGCCATGTTGTGCTTGCCACTGTGGAACTTAACTGCCTGAGCTGGTTAAATATAGAAACCAGAAAAAATTTGAATGCTGGTTAAACAACAAAAACAACAAAAAAAATCCATACTGGACATAAACCCTAAAAAAATGAAATTGTTGAAATAATGAAATAATTCTTGTGTTTGCTTGTGAGTTTGATGAAAATGAAAGTGGTTATTGAATTAGCATTTAAATATACATAATCAAATTTAGACTTTCACATATTTTTTTTTTGTCTATGTAATGGAGTAATAAAGTTTTGTGCTTTTAGAGCTGAAACTGAGAGAAATGTTCTCATAACTTGACGTAGATAATAAAACAAACAAACAAAAAAATGTTAAACTTGGATTTTTAATTTCAATGATTCTAGGAGAGTGCTTGAGACTAAACCAGTCTACTGCTCATTTCTGTTATATTTAAATGTTTATTTGAAATAAACTTCTCTGCACTTGGGGGCAGAAAATTTAAATAACACAATGGAAGTCTTGTGTTTTACTGCAGTACCAGAACCAGATCAGTATGCATAATTCTAAGTTCTAAATCATGACACTGTTGTGTAAAATTGATATTATATATTAAAATGGAGTGTAATACAGAGTAATACACTGCTGAATTCTAAATGGTTAAAAGTTTCTACAGTAGTGCAGCTGCAAATGACAGCTTTATTTGAATGTGCTTGATTTCATATGTTATCATTTTTATAGCAACAGCTTATTTTAAAAAAAGTGTATAAAAAAACTCCACATTTAAATGTGTTTATACTTTGTTGTTTCTCTGTAACATGACATTTGTCTCATTAACCTAAAGAGAGAAAATAAAAAGGGGTGGATGAGGGAACAATAGTTTATAGCTGCTATAACATAAGTGACAACAGAAAACCATATCTTCATGGAGTTTGTTTGTGCACAGGGGCATTGTCATACTTGAACAGGTTCGGTCTCCTATTTTTTGCTAAAGGAATATTTTATGTTAGTGGAAAACAGAGACCTCCTTTAGAATTTGTGTGTATGTAGTAACAGTTTGGGAAAGAACCGCATATGACTGGGAAGTCAGGTTTCAATCTTTTGTCCATACAGTGTAACCTGCACAACATTAAATGTAAGTAAAGAGGAATAAAACTATGACAATGCACTTTTGAAAAAATGCTAACATTTCAGGGCAAATTTCAGTGGTATTAAAGCTCATAGACTCTACTGTTTTTTCATTCTGTCCATTTACACACAGCAGCAGAACAGCACATGTCTGCACTGTACATGTACACACACACGTACACACACACACACACACACACACACACACACACACACACACACACACACACACACACAAAGAGCTCTCGAGTTTCTCTACAAAAATGCAAAGCTGCAGATTTATGAAAAGAATGTTCTTGAAAGTATAGGATTGGGGATAAACTCACTGCCTTCACATACACACATCCATTTTCTTGCTCCAATGCTCAAAAGCATAGAATATTGCAAGGTTTGGAGTGGGTTAGAAATCTTTTTCTTTCTTTCTTTCTTTCTTTGTCTCACCCATCACTACCCTCACTTGTATGCAGGTTGCATACATGTTTGTGTGTGTGTGTGTGTGTGTGTGTGTGTGTGTGTGTGTGTGTGTGTGTGTTTGCAGCTGCAATCCTTGGTTCCTCGTCACACTGCGGTGTCTGTAGCAGTTCAGCTGTCCCCCTCCCTCAATCACTCCCTTTCTTTCTTCTCTTCATCTCATTCAGTGTCTCTTCCGTTAAACACTTTTAAAAGAACTGGGAAGCTGGAGCTAGAACTGATGCATACAAACACACACACACACACACACACACACACACACACACACACACACACACATATATACACAAAGATAGGCTGTCTATTTGTTTGTCTCTGTTTCACTCTCAAATCAGCTATTTCATATTTTTTATTTTGGTTCTTCTTTAACCATCTCATTTTGTATGACTGAGACTTGAAGTGTGTATAAGATGTACAGTGGTGAAAAAAAAGTGTTTGCCCTCTTCCTGTTTTCTTATTATTTTGCATGTTTGTCACACTGTAATGTTTCAGATCATCAAACTAATTCAAATATTAGTGAAAGATAAAACAAGTGAACACAACATGCATTTTTTAATTGAAGGTTTTTATTATTGAGGGAAAACAAAATCTAAAACTATATGGCTCTGTGTGGAAAAAGTGTGCCCACTAAACCTAATAACTGGTTGGGACACCCTTAGCAGCAACAACTGTATTCGAGCGTTTGCGACTTGCAATGAGTCTGTTACAGCGCTGTGGAGGAATTTTGATCCACTCATCTATGCAGAATTGTTGTAATTCAGCCCCATTGGAGGGTTTTTGAGCATGAACTGCCTTTTTAAGGTCATGCCACAGCATCTCAGTAGGATTCAGGTCAGGACTTTGACTAGGCCACTTCAAAGTCTAGATTGTGGTTTTCTTCAGCCATTCAGAGGTGGACTTGCTGGTGTGTTTTGGATAAGAACCCAAGTTCGCTTCAGCTTGAGGTCACGAACAGATGGCTGGACATTCTCCATCAGAATTTTTTGGTAAACAGCAGAATTCATGGTTCCATTTATCACAGCAAGTCTTCCAGGTCCTGAAGCAGCAAAACAGCCCCAGACCATCACACTACCACCACTATATCATGATTTTCTTTTTCTTAAAGGTGGTGTTACTTTTACACCAGACGTAATGGGACACACCTTCCAAAAAGTTAACATTTTGTCTTGTCAGTCCACAGAGTATTTCCCCTTAAGTCTTGGGGATCAACAAGATGTTTTCTGGTAAAACTGAGACAAGCCTTTATGTTCTTTTTGCTCAAGAGCGGTTTTTCGTCTTGGAACTCTGCCATGCAGATCATTTTTGCCCATTCTCTTTCTTATGGTGGATTCATGAAGACTGACCTTAACTGAGGCAAGTGAGACCTGCAGTTCTTTGTATGTTGTTGTGGGGTCTTTTGTGACCTAGTGGATGAGTCGTCGCTGTGCTATTGGGGTAATTTTAGTCGGCCGGGCCACTCCTGGGAAGGTTCTCCACTGTTTTGTCATTTGTGAATAATGGCTCTCACTGTGGTTCTCTAGTCCAAAAGCTTTAAAAATGGCTTTAAACCCTTTTCCAGACTAATAGAGCTTGATTACTTTCTTTTTTGTTCAGGCCTGGGTGTGGCTAGAGAAATTGTGGTATCTTTTACTAATATTTAAATGAGTTTGATGATCTGAAACATTAAAGTTTGACAAACAGGCAAAAAAAAAGAAATCAGGAAGGGGGCAAACATTTTTTCACACTGTATAATATATTGCTCTTACCTCTAGATGATGACAAGTGCACACACACACACACACACACACACACACACACACACACACACACACACACACACACACACACACAGGAAAGCAGCAGTAATAATTGACCAGAGTAGTGCTGTTTGTTCCCCTTCTACATGATCTACATGATGTGTGTTTGTGAGAGTAAAGATTAGGCACGGTCACCTTGACCAAATTCTTCCATTGGTCTTGGAGCATAAAATACACAGCATCCAGAAAACTCCAGATCTGCCAGTATTTATTAAATACACACACACACACGCACACACACACACACACACACACACACACACACACACACACACACACACACACACACACACACAAACTAACAGGAACGTTAACAAGTTTAGCTGGTCCTCAGTGAGTTCTGCAAGACCGGTTAGGACTTGGGTTACATCTTACCATGTTTTTTACACATTATACATTAAGCATAATTTAGAAGTTCATATGATCAGGCTCCTGATTGAAGTTTGTCTTGTGGCTGGTTAAAGACTAGTTACTATAGTTAAATTACTAGTTAAACACAAATTAAATACAATTGTGTGAAGGATTTACATCATGTTTTCAGATTGGATTAGCAAAGCGAGTTAAGTGTAATAGTTAGAGGCAACAATCTCTACTACTTCCTTCTAAAACTAATATTTCTGTCTAAAGTGCCATTTTATCATACAGAAAGAATGAGATAGTGTCTGACAGGATAAGGTTCAAAATATCTGTTCTTTCATTTTTAGAAAGTAAAGTTCTGAGAAATTAACTAAAGAAATGTTGCACCACACAGCATTGGATTGGCCCAAATAATTAGATTACTGCTGCGTAATACTTAATTCAATTCAATTCATTTTTATTTGTATAGCGCTCTTAACAATGAGCAGTTTTACACAGATAAAGCGGTGATAAAGATTAAATAATGGTTCTTTATGTGTAAGTTTGTCCCTTCAATTCAATGTCTGGTTTGAATTAAAGTGATTTTCCAAATTGCACATGGAGAGCAAAAGCACCATGGCTTTCTACCATGGATTCTATGAGCAATGAGCTAACCCACTATCTGTGATGCAAATACATGTTTATATGTTCTTCTCCAAACACAAAAATGTCTTTGTTTGCTGTAGCATTGAAATTTCCCTTCAGTGGAACTAAGAACCTGTTCCAGCATGACAAAGTCCCTGTGACCTTAAGATAAACACAGCATAAATGTCACTGTTGCTGAAATCATGGTCCAGTACACAGAAAATAAACAACTGCTCACTAGTGTGAATGTAGCTTCACAGGTCAGATCGGTAGCTTATTAAGTACTTTTCACTATTCACATTTCCTGTCTGTCTTTTTAATACACAGTGTTAAAATGTATATTTTTCAAACACAGAGCTCAGAATGTATGTATGCAGAACCAATCAGAGCCAAATTTCACAATTCTGAATCTCGAAGCCAGAAAAGTAAACAATAAAGCAGAGACACAACAAGGACCTGTGAGCTCTTCTAATTTTACGCTACAAAGTATGAGCTCTCTCTGTGTGTGTGTGTGTGTGTGTGTTTGTGTGTGTGTGTGTGTGTGTGTGTGTGTGTGTGTGTGTGTGTGTGTGTGTGTGTGTGTGAGAGAAAGTGTCAGGGGCAGATGTCTCACCCAGTAAGAGAAAACTAAAATAATTCAGCTATCATAGAAACAATGAAACAATATTGACTATAGATCACAAAACAGTGTGTGTGTGGGTGTGTGTGTGTGTAATAGGTTTGCTGTTGAACAAAGTGTGAACAATCTTGTGGTGCAGTATTAATTCCGGTCATGTTCCCTTGTGAAGTGTGTGCATGAACTTTGATAAGCAGTCTTTATAACACACTTTTGACATTTGAGACAAAACCAAAAAGTACAGCATGTAAACAAGACAAGTGATGCAGAAGAAAAAGTTGATAGCTTTTCATGATAAAACAACTAATCAGTATGATGTTTGTGCATAATGTGATAATCTGTTAAAACAAAGGTAAAAAAAACAAAACAAAGGAAACGTGTCATTACAGTGTAAAGAGCATGTCGCACTCACACACACACACACATATACAGATAGATAGATAGATAGATAGATAGATAGATAGATAGATAGATAGATAGATAGATAGATAGATAGATAGATATCCTGTGTGGAGATGGGTCAGTGTTCCAGAAGGACAACCATCACTGCAGCCCTCCACCAATCTGGGCTTCATGGCAGTGTGGTTAGACGGAAGCTTCTCCTTAGTGCAAAACACATAAAAGCCTGCTTATAGTTTGCCAACAGGCACCTAAAGAAATTGTGGTCCTTTTAGGACTATGTGCAACTAAAGTCTGATGAAACTATAATTGTTGATTGATGAAACCATAAACTGTTTGGTCTCAATTCTAAATGTAATGTCTGGAGAATATCAGGTGCCGCTTATCACCTGCCCCAAAACCATCCAAAATATAAAACATGATGGTGGCAGCATTATGTAGTGTGGTAATTTTTCTGCAGCAGAGACTTGGCATCTGGTCATGGTTGACAGAAAACTGAATGGAGCAAAGTACACAGATATCCTCAATAAACAATTGTTCTACAGTGTTCAGGACCTCAGTCTGTTCCGAAGGTTCACCTTCCTACTTGACATCTACCTCAAGCACACAGCCAACACAGAAGTGGTTTAGGGAAAACTCTGTAAATGTTTTAGAGTGGCCCAGCCAGAGCCCTGACTTGAACCCTATTGGGCATCTCTGGTGAGACCTAAAAGTGGCTGTCAACCAACGGTTCCCATCCAACCTGCAAGGATTTCCCATAAAGAATAGCAGAAATTCCCCCAATCCAGGTGTGTAAAGCTCGGTGCCTCAAACCCAAAAAGACTTGAGGCTGTAGTTGTTGCCAAAGAGTAAAGGGTCTCAATAATTGTGTACATGAGAAAAAATTTTATTTAAAAAAATGTATATCTAGAATTCTGTAATTATTTTACTGATTCCCGATTAATGAGAAAAAATTATATTTGACTCATTGAAGTACCAGGATGCAAGATAACAAAATTGATAAAAGTGTAGGGGTCTGAGCAATATCTGAATACTATATCATAACTATATATATATATATATATATATATATATATATATATATATATATATATATATATATATATAAACACATATATATGTATAGTGTGTGTGTGTGTGTGTGTGTGTGTGTGTGTGTGTGTGTGTGTGTTTGTGTGTGAGATTAAATACTCGTCGTCTCTTAGAGAGGTCACACGGCATGTTTATGCCACATACCTGATAAATTCAACATTTCTCATGTTCTCATCAACAGCTTACTGTGGAGTCACTTTCCATAGACACATACAAAGACACACAAGCACACATTCCTGAAACACACACTCCCAACATAGCAAATCAGGTTTCCTCCTCATTATTATTATATATTCTTTATGTGTATGCCCCTGTCTTTCAGAATGCATTAGAATGCTTTCAATCTCACCTAAAATCCATACACACCAACAAAGTCATACACAGACACACACACACACACACACATTCTCTGAGTGCCATTCTTATCTCTCATACTCAGTTCCCTTCATCTGCCATCACAGGCATTAGTGTGTCAGATTCCACACACATACAGATGCACATGCACACATCACGTACACACACTTAGTTTTTAAGGTATAAAGGTAATAAAACTAACCTACACTACTAATGTTAACGATGGTAAAATGAACTAGGAAACATTTTACTGATTTCAGGCAACACACCTGCAGCACACAGGTCACCAAACGATTCACCTGTTCAGATTCACCTGTTTAAACAGAAAAAACACACATATCCTGTAGTGATGAGTACTCCACACCTGTTTATGTCGAGGTATTCTCAGGTATAGTTATTCTCAATTCTAGATACCTTTGGGTCTGTTTTTGTTTTAATGTTTCAGAAAAATTCTGAATTATAAAATGCCAGAGGCCTTCAATAAACACACAAAATATTGTGTATGTTTGTGTAGTGAGCCTAAAGTCTTAATAACTGACTTGTTTTCAAAACTGTACACTTTACATAAATACTACCTTGTGCTTTTTGTACTCATGGTAATATATATATATATATATATATATATATATATATATATATATATATATATATATATATATATATATTTAAATATGTAACATTTACATATTTAAAGTGTTAATGTTCACATCAGATGCCAAATTTAGTTAATAATTTAAAGAACTTTAGTGTGTATTTACATGATGTACACGTGAAAGGGTTTATAATTGCCACAAAGATGGATTAACAAGATTATGTCCCCATGAGTGCTAAACAAGCAGACTATTTACTCAGTAAAAGAATCAAAACTTTAGAAATCAGCGGTTCTAAAACATTTTTCTATAAGTACACTGCGAAAGAGTATCGACTGTAGAAGAGGTTACATTCTAGAACCTGTTTCTGATCTAGTGAGTGCTGTATTTGTGCACAACAAAGTCACTAAGTAAAGAGAACTGGGGACATTTAAAACAAGTGTATGATTTTAACTGTTACACAGAAGCGTGTGAATGTTAACATGGATGTGTGTGTGTGTTTACACACAGAGTGGAGAAAGTGAGTTCTTTAAAGCTTAGAGTTGAAAATCATGTTACTTTACCTTCTGTTGAACTCTATACTGTAATTGTTTAAAAGGTGTTGATTGTTTTCTTGTAACAGCCGCTCTGACAATAGTGGAGCTGAAAATCACAAGTTTTTATTGAGGCACTTGTTCTAATACTTATTCTTAAGGCACTTGTTCTACTAGTAACATCTCATTCACCTGTACAAACGACGATTCACAAAAATTGGATTAAAACCATTCAGTCATTTATATGGAGAGGTTTTCTGTGAATTGAGTTTATTTAACATGTATAGAAATAGTTTTCAGTGCCAGTGCTTTATAACGGTCAGAGGTAAAACTGTAGCTAAAGCTGTATTTACACCTTCAGGTTAGAGCAGTTTAACACCTCTTTTATGTTTCTTAGTAGCATGACAAGCTTACTAACTTTAAGAAAGAGAATAAAGAGAGCTAATATAATGCATGAGACATCTGGAAATTATTTGCATCACTGGCATTCCACAACTTTAATTGTAACTATTAATGGATAAACATACAATGTCTTGTTATTTAATAAATAATAAGTTACTGTCAGCAAACTTAAGTTAAGCATAGGTGGCTTAAAAAACTAGTGGAGTGCTGTTTATTCTAGTAGTAGTAGAAGTACTAGTAGAAATATATCTGGGTGTATACTTGGTTTAGTTTTTCTCTCTCTTTCTGTCTCTGCATTTCACTCTGTCTAAAGCCCTAATGAATAACAAAGAGACACAATGAGACATAAATAAAAATAAAAAAAACACAAATAAAACACAGCAAGACATACAAACTCAGAGTACTGCTGGATCTCAGCCAACATTATGTTAGGGGATGGTGTCTGGTTAATTTATTTTAAATCATTAAAGTTTAAAAAGCGCAGTTGTAATGGTTTGATCACTGTCTCACATTACATTTGAGAACTGAGTTTATACAGTAAATCTGTTTTTAATATTATATGTGGTTTTACACTTTGATAAGCTACATTTTATTTCTCAGTCACTCTCAAAGAGTCTCAGCTCTTTAATATCTTTTTAAATCTTGTACTGATCCATTGAGTCATACTTTAAGAAATACAGCAATAAAATGATCCTAATTTAGGAACAGTTTTAGGAAATTAACAGTATGGCAGGTCTGCTTGTTGGTTCATTTTATAATTACTAATAGTCATTATTGAGACTGTATGTCTATATCTATTTGCTAAAGTATATGTGTCATCACTTCATTATTATTTCACACAGCAGATGCAAAACATTACCAGTTTGCCTTGCAGTACGATACTGTATATATATTTTAAACTGCACCATTTGTTAGGTTTAATTAAATATTTCTACTTTAGAAGTTACATTTTAATTCATTCCACTGGGATTATGTTCTTCATGTGCATTCTAGGATAATGCCCCATCACAGCTGACGCTTTGAATAATGTTAAAAAGCTTTAAAAGTGCTAAAAAGCCACATTCAGCATGATTCTCCTCTTCAGGAGTCAGTGAGTAAAGTTATTTGTTCCTCCTAAATAAGGGCTGTCCATGCCACTGTCCAGGGAAATAACAGAGCCACAGTACCACTATAACTCTGTGGCAATCGATTGATTCATTTTAAACACAGAATATTTTTTAACTGCAGGAAATAATTGTGTTAAATTTTAACCAGAGCAGCTCATGAAACAGCTTTCATAAGAAACACTTAGAAGTAAATGTGTTAGTGTTATATAATATAATATAATATAATATAATATAATATAATATAATATAATATAATATAATATAATATAATAATAATATTAAAAAAAATCTTAGTCTATATATATCTTACTCATTAGATATATTAGCTTTATAGCTCATGTTTGTCGTCCTTTACACATTAATTGGATTGATCTCGACTTTCTCAAAGAGTATGATTTTATTTTATTTTATAGCTTGTGATTCATGGGCTGATTTTAACTCTGACATCCTCTTTAATTCTGATTTACTCTCTGCCATGATTCAGCATGGGCATCTGTCCCACTTGTCCAGAGACAAGGACAGGACAGAGACACCCAGGGCTGCATTTATTAGCATTTTATCTTTTTTTTCATTCTTCATTCTTCCTGATGATCCTCAGGGTTCACATACTGGCTCCTAAACTCTGCCTCTGGAGAATCACATAAACATTGAGGAAGCATTAAAGACCATACATGGTAAAGATGTCACAGTTCTTAGTGTATGTATGCACAGTGCTGTAGGAAGTGTTTATTACACACATCACAGAATTAGTTTTAGTGACATGTGATGTTAGGGGTACCCTAGAATTTCCACAAGTGCCAAGAACCATCAAGTGCCCTACTGCATTCTCTCAATTAAAGATGCATTGTATCATTATTATTTCATATGTATGTAATTTTTATTCAAGTTGTCTGGGATATCAGCCATGCACATCTGAATCCTAAAGTTTTGGAGTAATCAAGCTGTGTGAAGTGTTCAGGCTTTGTGAAATATTTAGACTGTGCTCTTGGTTGTGTCTTATGTTAGTGGGACAGTCTCCTACAGGCAGAATCTCAATTCTGATGCATTCTTTGCATTTTTAATAACAGATTTAATGTCTCTCTGCAGGAGGTTTAGACTTTGGGATATTTTATTTACCTCCACTTTAGTCTTATGAGATGTTTCATGTCATAGCCAGACATAAAATCCCACTAAGTCCATTTCAGTTCCAGACACTATTCAGTGTGTTAAGTTGAAGGAGAATGAATACTTTTGCACACCATTTTAATACTGTCAGCTGTTTCTGTAACATGTTTAATGCTTTTTAACAGAAGGATGAAGAGAAGCATGGCCTGTCTCTGTCTGTGTGTGTGTGTAGCTGAAAGTGTAAAAAGGCTCAGGGGAAATGTCCTGTGCAGGAACACGAACACTAAAGATCTCAACACAAAATCACACTCTACTATACATATTTCACAGATTTAATACACATCTGCTATTAATAATTTAGAGATCAGCAGCTCTAGGCAAGCTGAGGGCTTAATGTGTGTGTTTGAAAGAGAGAGGGATAGAGGATTTTAGTGCTTCAGAATCACAGACACACACACACACACACACACACACACACACACACACACACACACAGCTTCCACATCATCCTGTTCCACAGATCAATCTAAGAGCAGCCTGCAGTTATGAATTATTCACTCAGAAGTGGAATGTGCTGATAGCAGAAGAAACGAGGAGGCTTTTATTTCCTCAGGGTAGGATCCAGTACAAGAAGATGCAAGGAAAACAGTGCCATCTGCTGTTTGTGAGCAGTATCTCTTACATCTGCACCAAGGCTGCATTCCAATTCAAAACACTTCCCTATTCTTCAAATAAGAGAATACCCAAAATGCACTGTAAGGAGTGTAGGGAATAAAGATCCTGATCATATCAATTGAATAAATAAACATAAACACAGTGCTGGTAATTTATTCGAGTCAGTATTTATTACTGGTGCAGTGTTTAACGATGAACAGTAACATTAAGAACACAGTAATGACTACATCGTGCTAAATAAAATACACACACGAGCGAATTTACAGTCTCAGAGCTGGAAGGTGGCTGACGTCTGAGCCATGGCATTGTAGATGAATGTGTTGTTAAATGGCACAAACTGGTGTGTGATGATTTTGATGGCTTCCTGAGCTGCGGTTCCTGTAAAAATAACATAAACCTGTAATTTGCAATTCTGACAAATCAAAATTCAGATTTCATCAGAAGTTTACTGACTATCACTGTAATGCCTGTGTGCGTGCTTGTGTGCGCTCACCTCCCAGTAATGCTGCGACTGTGTGTGGCTCTGCAGCTCCATAACGGCAACTAAAACAAACACACACACACACACACACACACACACACACACACACACACACACACACAATACTATATATAAACATCAGTAGAAGATCTGTAAAAAATTTTGTTAAGTATAATAACAAATTAAATTATTAATGTTAAAAATCACTCTACTATTGACTATTATTATTGTATAATTACTGAATTACAGGGCTCCAGACTGCGACCAAAAATAATAAATTGCGAGTAATATTTTTGCCTAGTTCTCCACCTGCGACCATATAAATGTACACCTTATAAATTTTTGTGTGTTCTATCAAATAATTTGTTTACGTAATAAACAGAGACGCTGTTTTTCAAAACAGTCTCCATCTCTGTCCAACTCTTCCACTGATGACACACCCGTAGTAAAAAGCAGGCTGCAGTTGTGCCAGCGTCGGAGAGAGGGAGAAAGACAGAGGCACTGAGGACCATCTTTCTATGTCAGTCAGTGAAAACATAAATAAAAGTGCCAAAAGACATTTGAAAACCTTCTAGGAATCTCATGGCTGAGGTATGATCACGAGACGAGAAAATATTTTGCGACTTCTGCTCTAAAACAGGCAGAGAAATTGCAGGGAAAACTGATTTCATTACCCAAAAAGATCATTGAAGAAAAGAGATAGTACGAAAACACAGCTATAGTCAACAGCATAAAAAGCTTGTGATCCCATAATGGCGAAGAGCACGCCACAGAAAACACCGTTAGTGCTCGCAGTGTCTCGGACTGCGTCCTGAAAGAGCTAAAAATAAAATTCAACACCGTCTATATGCTCACTTCAGTTCCCAGGCCATGCTGTAACATGATGGCAGATGTACACATGAAAGGATGACTCGAAGTAAGTGTTTTACATATTTTCAAGTTCATTATTCTGTGGCACTTAAAAATATAATTTGCCGCCTGTTGTTTTTCTCATAGGAGCCAATGGCTCCCTAATTGATTTTTTTTGTCCGGAGCCCTGAATTATATTAAATAAATGAAAAAAGGAAGGTCTATAGGGAGGAAATGACATCACACTGATGATCACTCACAACTCGTGGATGTAGTCATCTTTAACGTTGACGTTGAGCGAGTACTCCTGCAGCAGACTGTTCACACATATCTTCAGCCTGCTGATATCCTCTTCCACCTGGTAATTATACACACCTAACACACAAACACAAAAGAGACTTGTTTTAAAACCACATGAAATATGTACTGTTATTATGAATGGATTTGGACTGTAATTAATAATTTACTATAATGGAATAGAACTACAGTTTGCATGGACAGTTCTTGCATTTAAGGACCAATCACTGAGCAGTACAACCCCAAAAATGATACAACTATAATTAATGGACCTTAGGTGTCACCCAGATGAGGATAGGTTCCCTTTTGAGTCTGGTTCCTCTCAAGGTTACTTCCTCATACCATCTTAGGGAGTTTTTCCTTGCCACTGGGATCATTAGGGATAAACTTAGAGACACTACATTTATAATAACTAACAAATTTAAATTTTGTAATCTCTATTTCGGTGAAAAGCTGAAAGTGCTACATAAATTAAACTAAAATGAATAATAGAAATATGTACTGCTAGTGATGGCTTTTCATGTTTATTTCTAGTTCAATTTTTTTCTGGATCTGATGGTGTACAGGGTTTGAATAGTTCTGAGTGATTACTCATGGTCACTCATGCTCCTGATAGTTTTAAATGGTTATACTGATACCTGGGTATCTGGAGTGCTGCTGGTAGAAACGATCAACAGAACGCAGCATGAGATAAAGAACCATCTCACTGTCAGGATTATCCATACAGGAAGCTGAAAACATAACACTTTATGTAAAATACTGAACATTATTAAAAAAAAAACAGCACTGAATCATGAAAATATACCAAATTAAATAAAAATGAATATTTATATTTTATTTTACACTGAGAAAAATAAAAGACGCATTCAAACTAAAAGAAAAAGTAACACTTTAAATAAATAAAAACAGTAACATCCAAAATTAATTAAAAATAATAAAAATAAACAGCACATGACGTCAGTGATTCGCCTCCAGAGGCCGCTCTTGTACTGTATAAGGCAACTCTGAAAAACTACTATTATTAGATGATCCGCTGTAGCGACCCCTAATGGGAGAAGCTGAAAGAAAGTTGTTATTATTAATTACAACTATTGGTGCGGATGAATAGGTATGTCGGTAATGCAGCCTGTGTATGTGCACTTGCGTATGTGTGAGAGACAGAGAGGCAGAAAGACAGAGTGACTCTTACTGATCTCATCTTTGTTAATAGTTTCCAGACCGTATTCTTCAGAGAGAGATCTGCAGTGGAGAACCCTCAGGAACGCTGAATTCTTACCTGCACAGGTAAACAGCAGAGTTACACAACAGCACATTCTGAGTCAGTGCACGCACGCACGCGCGCACACACACACACACACACACACACACAAAATGTTCCATTTTTCACATTTCTATAAGCCATATGTGTGGAATACTATAAAATTGACATCAACATACACTCAATACAAGATCCCTTTTTACACACTATTAGTATGTAGCATGTATCAGTGTGTCACTGTGCTTCAGTGTGTATTAATGTGTGTCAGTGTGTTACCACTCACAGAACAGTCTGATGTCCGACTCGGAGATGCTTTCTGGCGGCTTCAGCATGACAAGACCCGCACCCCCCAAAAGAATACAAATAAAATAAAATAAAAGCACACACAAAACTGTATTACAAACAGCAAATTGTATTACAACAGTAGAAAATCATCATTTGCTATGTAATACATGTGTGTGTGTTTGTAAATATATATATATATATATATATATATATATATATATATATATATATATATGTGTTACCTTCCCAACATTCTGCAGATGAGACTCAATGTGTTTGGCTACAACAGCAGCATCCTGCATTGCCTTCTCCCTGTAACTACACACACACACACACACACACACACACACGCACACACATGCACGCACGCACAGATACACAGTCAGATAGTTAAACACATGCACACAATTGATACTTTTACATCTGTCCATCAGTATGTGTTCAACTATCTGACTGTGTATCTGTGCGTGCGTGTGTGTGTGTGTGTGTGTGTGTATACACATTTTGCAGGTTGATGAATTTATCTGAGTCAGAGATCATATCTGGGATGGTGCCGCGCAGAGGGAGTTTCCCGTCCCCCTCATTCTGTACAAAATCCCTCACACCACGTGCCTTCAACCAAAAAGCTGGGGTCTGTTTACACAGATGTTTATACAGCTGTTTATACAGATGTACAACAATGCATTTTACACTAATTCCTAATTCCATAAAGAGAGCATGTAAACACAGAAATACAAATGTTCCAGATAGTGATTATAATAGACATATAATCTGTGATTGTGATAAAATGATGAATGTGAAGTGTTGAAGTGTGACCTGTGAGGTGATGTTCTCACACAGCTCAGAACTGAAGATCTCCTCCACGTTGCTGCAGATCTATATACACAATCCACATACAACAGTACTTTAATACAACCCCAAATCAGAAAAAGTTGGGACAATATGGAAAACGCAAATAAAAAAGAAAGTAGTGATTTCTACATTTACTTTGACTTGTATTTGATTGCAGACAATCTGAACACAAAATATTTCATGTTTTATTTGGTCAACTTCAAGTCATTTGTAAATATACATCCTTTCCTTTCATTCAGACCTGCAACACATTCCAAAAAAAGTTGGGACAGTAAAGAATTTACCACTTTGTAATGTTGCCATTGCTTTTCACCACACTTAAAAGATGTTTAGGGACTGGAGACACCAAGTGATGAAGAGTTTCAGGTGTAATTTTGTCCCATTCTTCCTGCAAACAAGTCTTAAGGTGGGCAAAAGTACGGGGTCTTCGTTGTCGCATTTTTTGCTTCAAAATGCGCCACACATTCTCTATTGGAGGCAGGTCGGGACTGCAGGCAGGCCAGTCAAGTACCTGTACCCTCTTCCTCCGCATCCAGGACTTTGTAATGTGTGCAGAATGTGGTTTTACCTTGTTGAAATATGCATGGACGTCCCTAGAAGAGATGTCTTCTTGAAGGCAACATATTGTGCTCCGAAATCTCTATGTACTTTTCAGCATTAATGGCGCCATCACAGAAGTGCAAGTTACCTTTGCCAAGGGCACTGACACAACCCCATACCATGATAGACCCTGGCTTTTGGACTTGTTGCTGGTAACAGTCTGGATGATCCTTTTCTCCTTTGGTCCGGAGCACACAGTGTCCATTCCTCCCAAAAAATACCCGAAATACTGATTCATTTGACCACAGTATACGTTTCCACTGTGTGATGGTCCATCCCAGATGCCTCCGAGCCCAGAGAAGTCGACAGCGCTTCTGGACACTGGTTACATAGGGCTTCCTTTTGGCACAGTACAGTTTTAACTGGCATTTGTGGATGTAACTACGTATTGTGGTACTTGACAAAGGTTTGCCAAAGTAGTCCTGAACCCATGTGGTGATCTCGCTTATAGATGAATGACGATTCTTGATGCAGTGCCGCCTGAGGGATCGGAGATCACGGTTGTTCAGCTTAGGCTTGCGCCCTTGTTCTTTACGCACTGAAATTTCTTCAGATTCCTTAAATCTTTTAATTATGTTATGTAATGTTGAAGGTGAAATATCCAAATCTCTTCCTATCTTTCTTTGAGGAACATTGTTTTTATACATTTCAATAATTTTCTCACGTATTTGTTGCTAAACTGGCGATCCTCAGCCCATCTTTGCTCCTAAAGGACTAGACCTTTCTTGGATGCTGCTTTTGTACCAAATCATAATAACAATCACCTGTTGACATCATCTGTTTCAAATCACCTCATTATTTAACCAATTTACCTCATTACTAGCCCTAAATTGCTCCTGTCCCAACTTTTTTTAGAATGTGTTGCAGGTCTGAATGACAGGAAAGGTTGAATATTTACAAATGACATGAAGTTGACCAAACAAAACATTAAATATTTTGTGTTCAGATTGTCTGCAATGAAATATAAGTCAAAGTAAATTTAGAAATCACTATTTTCTTTTTTTTATTTGCTTTTTCCATATTGTCCCAACTTTTTCTGATTTGAGGTTGTACATACAATAACTGATGAGTATATCTGATCACACAGACACACACACAGACCTTAGTGGGGTTTAGCGCCGTGTTGACATTCTTAATGGCTTCATCAAAGTTTTCCTCCTCTTCTGGAGCACCGTTTTCATTCTTTCGAATCCCTGAGAAAAGAAAACTCAGGATTAGGAATCACTGTGAGGTTTCATTAAATTAAACTTCAAATAAAAACAGAATGAACAAAGACAAATCATTAAAAAGCAACAACAAAGATAAAAGATGGATGGCGATGTGGATGTTCTAACCGTCTCTAATCAGCTGTCTGAACGCCTCCTTCTCTTTATAATTTTTTGGCAATTGAAGGTCGTGCTGACGGAAAGAATATTTACATGATTAGAACAAGAATTGTTCTTTAGTAAGAAGAACACAACACATTTAATAAAAATCCAAAAATGTTTTTATTTGTATGAACATAAAGAAATAACCGATTTAATGAATATAAAAGTATTAACATTATGAGCTCGTTATATTGTGGTTATGTTTGATATCATGTCATTTATATAATTTTCTCTTTAGGGTTTGGCTTGTATAGTTCTACATTTTTTTAATTTATTTATTTATTTTTACGTGTGACAATGTTACATGTGATGATCATTTATCATGAACATGTGTCTTTTGAGGTTTTAGACTGCAGCTATACAGTCACATGATCTTGTTCTGTCAAAGAGAGACTGCACCATTTCAGAGAATCATCTGCATTTCACAAAAATGGACACATTACACATTTACATAACCACATATTAACAGGTAATAAAAGCTGTTTGGTAGTATAAAAACAACACCTGCTCTGCATTGCTGCAGTGTGAAAAAGAGCTCTGAAAGAGGTCTCAGTGGTCACAATTAAAGAGGATTATAGACCTCTGTTTCTGCTACAGAATGCATTATGTTTATGTCGATCATTTTCCTTGCCCCGGGTCTGACAATGAGTTTATCCAATCAAACTTCTGTAATTTTTTTTTTTTATTATTATTTTAAGATATGGTGCAACTATAATTTGAAGTATCAAACATGTGCATAATAAAGATATAGGTCATGGAGATAAAGTTATTTCTGCTGCGTTACATTCATTTTGACTGTGGAGTTTAAGTTGTGGATTTACCTCACTGTACCACTTCTCCAGATATTTAGCGATGATGATGATCCATGGTGTGTGACTGTGATCCTACCATAATAAGGACATAGCAAATTTCAGTTGTTTTGAATAAAAACTTCTAACTTAGTGTAATGCTCCTCTATGTACCTTTTTGTCCATGGAGTCCAGTTCGTAGGAGTTTATATGATTTTTCAGCTCTGTGAATGGAGCGTCCAATCTGAGATCCTCCAGTGCACTGTCTGGGTGAGACTCCACCACTGGCAATAGACAAAACCATAAAATTAACATACTATTATTGTGTGGATAGAAATAAATTGTTATAGAGTGTACAGTGTCCACTGTAATGCTGTAGTGCTCATTATCAGGTTACATTTTTAATCCGGCTGCTTTAGTTTTCTTTTTGTTCTCTCACACTTCTCAGAGTTGCATTTAGTTTCTATTAGTGATGGTAAGATTCACAGATTCGCATCTGTAAAATGGCATAAGAGTCAACGATGTGATGCATCAATTTTAAAAAAGTGTGCTTTGGATACAAGTTAGCATTTTGTATCACAATGCATCGTTTCTAAACTGTTTCTTAAGCTCATTCTCTCAGCACCACTGATGCTATGTAAATATGACATGTCACAACACTACAGAGACCGAGACATGTCCTGAGAGTTATAGATTAAATAGAATCTATAGAGAATATAGATTAACATGGCAGGGGTAGAGCTGCATTTTCCAGGAGAAAAAACAGGAAAAAAGTTTTTTTTGCATTACAAAGGCCTGTTTGTGAAAGGGCCATGTGTTAGAAGTCAGAAGGCACTAAAGTAAATTTATTTACTGTCTGTCTGAACTGGAGAAAGAAAAGCGAACTATCTGTACCATATTGAATTGCATAGCACCATATTTTTTCCACTGCACTGTATTGCATCGGTAGCTGATTCATATGTGTTTTAACGTATCGCATAATTATTGGCTATGCATCGCCCTCAGTTATGGCCTAGTTTCTATACAGATTAAATGATTACACTATGTTTTACTACGCTTTACTACGTATTACACACTTTATAGGTTGTTTTGTTTTATAGTAAATGAGATATCAGTGGGATTAGCTGGACAGACAAACAGATAAATAAATAAACAAACAAATTGACAAATAATGAAAAATGTATATGTGATTCAGCAAGTGAATAAGATTGTGTGTGTGTCACCTGTGTGTTCCTTCACTGCAAGTCTTATGTAGCCGACAAGTCCATATGCTCTGCAGACCAGGAAAGGCACACTGGCATTCCATAACACACACGCCAATCTTAAACAGACACTGGACACACACACACACACACACACACACACACACACACACACACGTTGCCATATTACATAGAAATAAAGATTAGCTGATTAAAACATTTCACTCGGTCACTTATACAATAGTAGTAATGTAATAAAGTGGGGCACAGAAGAGAAATCACAGAGACATTACAGAGAAGACACAGAGACATTACGGACATGGTGCAGAGAAAACACAGAGGCAACAGAGACGTCTTAAAGGTGTCACCAACACTGCCCAGAGTATAAACAGAGACAACACTGCGGCAACAGAAATGAAGAGACATCACAGACACAGCTCAGAAAATCAGAACTCATAGAGAAAAAGCGAATACACAAAGAGAAAAGACGCATATGTCAGAGACACTGCTGAGAGGAGACAGAAAGATGGCACAGTAATGATGCAAAGGCAACACAAACATGACACAAACACAGCACAAAGATGACACGTATGCACACATATTGCTGCTTCACCTTTCTGGAAGCTGAACACTAATGACCAAAGTGAATCTGTTGAAAAACTCTGGATCGTTCTCCAGCAATTTTTCAGCATCCTGGAGACACACAGAAAGAACATAGTTACAGAAACATTACTTTGTAATCTACACAAACACACCATCATACACACTTTCTTAAAGAAAACAGTTTATTTATATTATCATCTTTATCAATATTCCACACACACACACACACACACACACACACACACACACACACACACACACACACACAGATTCCGATGTTTTATATTTTTTAGTACAGGGTGAAAAATGCTGAAAATATTCCTCATTATTAAGGACACATTAGAAGAACTCTGTATTGATTATTGAGTGTTATGTGAAAGCGCTCACATCCTCCACAAAGTTTCCTGAAACATCACTGTTCAGTTCCTGCAGTAACTCAGTCGCTGCTTGAGCTCGGCTCTGAAAATACACACACACACACACACACACACACACACACACACGTCCGTAAAAACACAAAATCAGACACACTCAAAATCTCAACATACTCTCAACACAATAACAATAATAACAACAATACTAATAATAATAATAATAATAATAATAATAATAATAATAATGATTGTATCTGCAGAGCTGAGCTTACCTTACCAATACTGTCAATGCTGAGAAAGAAGCTGCAGAACAAAAATGTTTGTGTTTGTAAAGAACTAAAATAAATCTGGTCATATAAAATATTACAAGAGTTTTAAACACTTTACTTGTTCCCAACATCCTCTCCAGTCACTTTATGTCCATCAACTATAGTAAAAGCACCGATACCTACAACCACACACACAAACACACACAAAGTTTAAGTGACGCTGTTGTGTTGGTTTGTGTGAGAAATCAGAGTTACTGTAACACAACACAGTGTATAACTGTGTATAAATAAATAAATATATGCGTGTGTGTACCAGGTAACACAAGGTTCTTCAGGATCTCTGTGCCGGTTGCTGTGGCGTTTATCAGACACACATGTCCGCTTTCAAGAGCATCCTGACCATGATCTCCCCATAACCTGTCATTAAACAAACACACACACACACACACACACACACACACACACACACAAATATATATCCACAAAAATCATATATTAAACTACATTTCATGTTTGTCTTTATGTTTCTACACTTACATATAGCTATATTGCAGTAATCCTCATCCTCGGATTCTTTATAAAGTATTTTTAATAAAACCTGAACTTTATGCATTAATGTTTTGCAGGGAATAAGAGCTAAATCCGTTCCGCACGCGCTCAATCAGGGCCTGAACAGCTCATTATGAAATAAATGTAAAACCATTTAATTATAAATAAGGAATAAATCTTTATTAAAAAAGCCTCATCATCATTTACCTGAGCTGTCGATCATATCTCTGCTCTTTATTGGTTTTGTGTTCAGTCATACCGGCTCAGCTTCTACACAAACACCAGCACCGCTACAGAATGAAACAAGGAGGCGGTGTTCCAAACCGCTCACTACTTCCTACATAGTGCACTACATAAAGTCTCTAATAATATTTTCTTACTCTATTACATAATTAAGATCAAGTAAAACTACAAACTTTAGGCATACAAAAACAGAGTAATCTGCCATGTTCATTGAAAAAGTAAAAATAATGAAACTGCTAAATTTTTACTACACCCTATTAAGTGCGATAGTGTGCGGTTTGAGATGTTACCATTCCTTTAGCTACAATCTCCCTCGGTAAATCAATTGATCAAACATTATACAACGTTTGTTTTTTATTATACAAGCTAAATTAGCTTAATGTTAGTTATACACAACATATTTCGTTAAATATAATTGCCAGATATTCCAATTAAATGATTTACTATTATTATATTCATATCTGAAACCGTGCACCCCTAAACTTAATATAATGGATTAATCCAAAGGTGATGCAAAAACCGGAAGTAAGAATTTGCGGGTCATTTTTCTTCTGCGCCGATTCAAAGTGTACAGACGAGATATTTACTGCCCCTGGTGTTCAATTATACAATTGCAGCGCATTTATTTAACTAGAACTATTATTATTTAATTAAATAAAATTAACTGTTAATTAAATAGATGTTCATTTAGAAGCAGTAATATTTTATTATCAGCTGGAGATATACATAGAGATATACAGATATATAGAGTTCAATGTACAGCAAATGACTTTACTGTTAGGAGGTTAGAAGTGAGGGTGGGGTATGTAGGGGCAGGTTGTCAGATGTTCAATAGTCAAAAATAATTGTTTTGTCACATAATTAATAATTACTGACAGTAAATATAAAGTAAATATAAAGTAGAGTTTGTGATATAAAACTCGAGTGTGTAACTAAATGAAGTGTGTTCTTTAGCTTCTTCATTATTGTGATGTTCTACAGACTGCAGGTTGAAGTTTTTTCTCCCGGATGAAACAGGATGAAAGTTGCAGCGCTCCAGAGGATCTTTAATGAATTATAGATTCTTAAGTCATGACAGCTCTGTTTCAGACACAAAAGATAATCACCGACCCTAACAAAACACTGTGTTTAGTGTCACATGCAGGCCTGAAGTGTGTGTGTGTGTGTGTGTGTGTGTGTGTTTAATCTGCACCTGCTGCTCTTGCTGTGTGTGAGGAACAAAATGGCTGTTGAAAGTTTAGCAGCTGCAGGGTGTCTGTTTGGAGGCAACTTCCCTTCTCCAGCTCTGTATACTATAAACTTTTAATTATTAAGCCACACTTCAGTCTACACTTTTTCCTCTAAACCCAGACTGTTCCTCATTGTAAATAAAACAAAAAAAAACCTTAAGCAAACTTAACACACTGGATATATCTGGGGTGTTTAAATAGGAACACATTGGACATCTGTGTTGATTTTAAATCAGTAATGATTTCATATGTACTTTGCTTAATCATTTATATTGAATTAAACTAACATCTTAGATCAGCCCATCAATCTGCTAAAAGTTCATTTTTATTTGTCCATTGCATATGGTTGCAGAGTTGTACATGGTGTTCTTGCCAAAACTTTGCCAAAGTTTTGTTGATTACCTGTGGCCTACGTCTGTGTTAATTCCTCTGAGGACTTTTTTTTTTTTACTTGATTGCTGACTGTGATAAAGGGATGGAGCCTCACACACACAATACTGTATTTCTGACAATTTTCATACAGTTCACATTCCACAGATTAAAGCAGAAAGCCAGTACTTTAACCTCACTCAGCGTTTAATTCTACCTCGAGTATACTGTGTAAAAAGAAATTAACAGACTAAACATTTGAATATATACAAATTGTACATTAAACAATTAGAATAAATAGTCACCAAGTGTGTGTGCATTTAGAGCTTTATTTAGGTTTTCATAAAATACACAATAGCAGCAGCATGACAAAAATTGTTTTGGTAAAAAAAAAAAAAAAAAAAATTCACTCAATACAAGCAGAGGATAAAACTTACAAAAATAAAATCCCAGTTCTATAGCCTTAAAAATCCATTTCCACAGTAGCCTGAACCTTCTTTAGAAAAATAGTGTGATCCTCCATAAAACACACAGCATAAAATCTAAAATCGAATCCTCTCTTTGATTTCGTGTGTGCGCACGCGCGTCCCACCACCGTTATAGCAGCATTCAAGCACTGAGGCTCTCTGAGGATTCGGTAGGTGGGTCACGACTTGGTAAATCAATAATACATGTTAAAAAATAAAGAATAAAAGCCATTAGAATTTTGCAGAGATCAGTATGAAAAGTTCTAGAAGGTGAGCCGAGAACAGCATGGCTGTGGGTTGTGCCCCGGTCCATCAGGTGAAGCAGAGCAGCAGTCAGGACGAAGAGTCTTCAGGTTTCTCACTGCTGGGGGGCGGAGTCAACACACCAGACGGGACAGACGAGGTCTGGCTGTGATCCGAATCTGCCAGCTGATGGGTGTGTACCTTTCCCTAAAGAGAAAGGAACAGAGAGTCACCACTTACACTTAGTGAATCTTTTACACAAAAACTTACAATAGATTCAGTTTGTTACATCAAAATACTTAAATTACAATCGTCCTTAAGAGCTGATCATTTTAATTTGTATAACTTTCACAGGAATGTAAAATTGTAAGCAAATATTAAAGAGTTAGTGATTAAATAGGCTTTATTTGAAATTAAACTATTTAGCCATACATACATACATACATACACACACACTTGCCAAAAAGTATTCACTCGTCTGCCTTCACAAGCAAATGAACTTGAGTAAACATCCGATTATTAATCTATACGGTTTAATGTGATGTTGGCCCAGCCTTTGCAGCTATACCAGCTTCAACTCTTCTGGGAAGGCTTTCTACAAGTTTAAAGAGGAGTGCGTTAACGGGAATTTTTTTTTTGACCATTCTTCCAGAAACGCATTTGTGAGGTCAGACACTGATGTTGGACTAGAAGGCCTGGAACAGTCTCTGCTCTAATTCATCCCAAAGGTTGGGGTTGAGGTCAGGACTCCGTGCAGGAGAGTCAAGATCATCCCCAAACTGTTCCCACAAAGTTGGGCGCATGAAATTGTCCAATATGCCTTGGTATGCTGAAGCAATTAGAGTCCTTACACTGGAACTATGGTGCCAAGTCAAACTCCTGAAAAACAGACCCACACCAAAAATCCTCCCCTCCACTTAACTTTACACTTGGCACAATGCAGTCAGACAAGTTCCAGAGCTCTAGAGTCTAGTGGCCTTGTGCTTTACACCACTACATCCGATGCTTTGCACTGCACTTTGTGATGTAAGGCTTGGATGCAGCTGCTTGACCATGGAAACCCATTCCATGAAGTTCTCTGCACACTGTTCTTGAGCTAATCTGAAGGCCATGAAGTTTGAAGGTCTGTAGCTATTGACTCTGCAAAAAGTCAGCAACCTCTGTGCACTATGCATCTAAAAGTGTCACTCGTGTGTGGAGGTCTGGGGTTCCATTTCATGCCATAGGTGTTCACGTGGGTTAAGGCCAGAGCACTGTGTAGAGCAAAGCTAGACATAAGCACATGTACACACACAAGCTTCACAAAGTGTCTTACCAGCCAGTCCAGGTAGGGGGAGTGACTCTGGATGTTGTGAATGTTCTCTGCTGGAATGCCTTTAAACGTTTTTAAGGAGGAGCTTCCAACATCACGTATTGCCATCGCAAATGGTATCATCCACCTCACACATCGCTCCACATCACACCACTTCAGCCCTGAAAAAACACAAAAAGAGCGCGAGAGCATGCACATTATAATGTGTAAGGATATCGGATTTAATTTAACTCAGTAGCATTATATCTTTAGCACCAAAACTTTATTGTATGTTCTTACCAGAAACCTTCATGATGAGCTCCATAGATGAGAAGTGGAACAGAGCTGAAGCAGCCAACAGGCTTGAGGAGAACTCTAGACTCCTGACATCCAAAACGCACAAATCCAACAGCTACACACACACACACACATTACTACCATCATAATTTCCCTCTTATCGTTCAACATTAATATATAAATCTGCGGAAAAACAGAGCTGGATCAGTGTTCATGTAATCTTGAAACAAGGCTTGTGTTTGAACAGGCTCCGCCCCAACTACAAACCCCACCCACACATCCTTCACATTATCTCAAGCATAATTTAATTCGGTAGAAATGCTATAAGAGCCAAAGCTCTCCTGGCTCCAATGATGAAAAGACTGTTTATATTATAAGATCAGCTGTGTAAACTAGAGTGTAAGGAATGTTACCTCAGCGATCTGTACAAATGTGGCCTGAGGAAATTGTGGCATGAGAACTTCAGTGAACTCCTTCAGATGAGCCATTTGCATGTAGATGTTCAACCAGGACACCGGAGTTAATGGACTCAGGCTCCAGTTCAGTTCCTGAGAAACAAACGATTCAAATGTTATTTTATTTATCAATTGTATATCTAAATTTAATAAACTGTACACAAATATGGCAAATTTTAACACAATATAACATTAAATGAAATGCTCTCTGCTCTTTAAAACCATTTTACATTCGAACACACCTTTCATCATTGTGTCCAGTTTAATGGTCTTTTGTAAAAAACTTAAACCAAAGGCCCAAAAAAAAAAAAAAAAAAAAAAAAAACCTTTATTTATATACATACATACATACATACATACACACACACACACACATACACAGTTGAACCCTGTTATGCCGCCAGCCTACGGGATGCCAAAAAGCGTCGACATAACCGATGATCGAGATAAACGAAACCAATATGGCGGCAATATATTAACGTGCTTGAAATTTCTTTATGTACATGATGTGCGTTAAGTGAGAATGTACATGCACGTGTTTTTGGAGTGGTTTTTTTTTTTTTTTTTTTTTTTAAATACACACACAACAGCGTTGCCGCAATTTGTTCGATGAAGGCATGCTATAAAAATTTACGTTTGCTATCAACAAAAGGCATATGTGCACCAACTAACAGCAGAGATTTACCAGTATACAATACAAACCACCGTCGATTCTCGATACAAACCTTTATCATATTCTCCATCATTGCAAACACAAAGATCGCCCACAAAATCACAAAAAACATGCGGGGTGTAGTTCGTTTTTACAAAAAGCTAACCAGTGTCAAAATTAAATTCGCGAGTCATTTCACTCCGACACACAGCTCTGAAAAGTATCCTACACTCCTGTGCCTTCTCTTCCAAGATAGCATCTGTAAGGCTTGATTTTTCCGCCACTTCTTCTGCGGCTGCACGGCACTGTGCCTGAAACTCATCATCGGAAATATCCTGAATGACGCAGTGCATCCAGCAGCTTGAGATTGTTTCCTTCTTCACGGTATTCCAGTCTGATTTCTAATATAAGACGCTCCCTGGGTGAAGGGTATGTACAACTTTGTATAAGATGCGTCTTATATACACGAAAATACGGTAGTGAGACGGTGAAGTGGCATCGATAACTAACATTTTCAAGAGCCAGCGATTGGTCATGGGGATTGAGATAACTGACGTTAAGTGGCTAATTTGGCCTGCTTTTTTGTTTAAGATATTAGGGTTCGGCGACATAACCAATGAGAAAACGGTAAGACAAAGAGAGAATTTGCCAGTTCCACTTCAAGGGTTGGCGAGTAAACCGAGGTCGAGATAAGTGGGTTTGACTGCTTCGGCCGAAAATGGCCCAAAAGTGCATTTTCCGTTTTCAGCCGAAAGACTTTGATCACCGAAACAACACGGCCGAAACAGTTTGTTGTGATGACGCAAACAGAAACCGCGTCCTGCACGTGCTTGTCTGAAGCAACACGTCTGCGGTGTGGACGTATTTCAGTATATCTGACATTCGACATCATGCAACCCGTCACTCAGCACTGACCATTCAGCAGTGGCCTTTCAGCATGCAATTCTGCATCACGCAACACACAGAACACCTAACAGAAGATAGCAAGAATCACCTCATATACAATCAATTCTATACCCAGTAAAGTTTAGTGATCTGAATCCTGTACCGTGTTTTTACTGAAATGCTGGGGCGAGTACAATCCCCTGATCAGCGCACACCAAATAGTGAAAATCCTTACATGGTCCTTCGAGCTAGAGAGGAAAACTTCCTAACATTTGGACACTGGTCGTCTAGAGTGACCAGTGTCCAATATTATGAGAATGTAGAGCAAGTGTGAGAGTTCAACTTCACATTTGAAAAAGGTGTAAATAGTTTACCTTCATGATTATGACCTCCATGCTGAGAATCTCCTCCTCTGTACACGCTCCGTCAGTCACATATGCAAACTGGTGCACTTTAGGAGGATAAATCTCCTGCAATAAGAATAATAATAAAAAAACAATAATGAGCAATAATCTAATCCCTGGTGCCATTTGAACTCAGCAGTCATGCCAATTAAAAGTTATAAAATAAGTACTTAAATAAACAAAAGTATATAAAATTTGAACAGATTTTAACAAAACTGATACAAATGCCAAGAGTGTGGTCTTCGATATAAAATAAATAAAATGAAAAAAAAAAAAAAAGTGTGAATGTAACCAGACAGGAGTCATTCTGAATAACCGCTTCTCATGTTGCTTGTCATTTTTATTATTAAAAATAATTGAGATTAAACATGTACCTCCATTTTAGCGGCGATAAAGAGAGCAGAAATGCCGATGAGCTGCAGTGTGGACTTCTGCACGTTCTTCTGTGTGGCCATGAAGCGATCAAAATAATCCTGACCTAAATAAAACGTCTCTCGGTGGAGTTTATACACTTCACACACCTGCAAGGTAGAGAAATATTCGACTAAAAAAAAAAAAAATTCATTCGGTCTTACTGCCCAAAACCGTTATTAAAAGCTAAAGATATCCCGATCCTGACTGTATTTATTACATAAGCACCAAAACACACATTTGCACATCGTTAATTAGTGCAATGTCCAGCACTTTAGTCATCTGCTGAGTAAACATGATTAAATCTTTATAAAGCTTCACCCCTCATTGATGACTGATTACAGTCAGGGTGTGTTAATCTCTTTTACACACACACCTCGATTAACCAGTCAAGCAGAATGGCCCTCATTTTAGGCTGCAGGTTGGGGTGTCTCTCCATCACCCGCACATTATGAAGGTAAATTTTATCTTTCTTCAGCAGGTTATTCCACACATCGTCTTTACTCGCCCAACTGAAATCACAAAGCAAAATTTAAATCGAGTTCACTGCACATTAAGTGTTCTGTAATTTTGATCATTAAACAAGGGTTTTTTTTTTTTTTTTTACCAGCATGCTTCTGAAAACATTCACATGATCAGGTCAGTGTAGTGACCTAGTGTGAACTGAGCCCTAGTTATGGACAAGAGATCAATTACACAAAAAGAAGGTGTAGGTTCTGAGTACCCAAACACCATATTGTGTGAAAATGCAGCAACAAAATCAAGTTATACATCAACAATATATACACACACAAAAATGTGTGAGAAGACAAAAAATATCTGCAATTAAATACATTATTTATTGTAGATTGTGTCTGCAGTTTTGGTGAACAATGAGGATGGAGGCTTTATTTGTACATTTAAATACTGAAGCTCCACCCTGATGCGAGCTACGGTGTGGTGTTGAGTTCACACATATCTCCAGTTTGCTGAAGTGTTGCTGCTGCTGCTGCTGCTGCTGACTGGTATTTTAAACGTAAAGCAGCCTTGAGTCTCACCACAGGGCAGGCAGGGGCGAGGGCCGCGTCGGGGTGACAAACACACTCCTGCTGGTGTAGTGTGCGTATCCCACCCTGCCGATTCCAACCGGTTTATCTGCCTGACATGGCGAGGACGCTGGCGTCTGATCCCGGCACGTCTGAGCAAGCAGAGACAGAAAAGAGCGTTTTGTTAAGGGAATCAAACAAAATACCAATCACAAAACTCAATACCAGAAAACACGTTCCATTCAGAATACACACAATTCAACTCATGTAAGAATGTATTTAAAGGCAAATTCAGTTCAGGAAAACATCCAATGAGACCACATGCTTGTGTAAATATTTAAAGTAGTATGTTAAATTACAGGCTTTATGTACAAGAAAAGCCACAGCATTTATTCAAAATCACCTCCTGGGATGAACACTGCTTCTTTTTTGTCTGCATCTCTGTAATTTCCTCATCTGGATCCTGTAAGTGCTGTAAAGCAAAATTTAATTAGTTAATACAGTGCATTAATAATAAAGATAATCACAAACGCATGACAAACTACTCACAATAGCAACATCTGCTTTCCTTTTCCTGGCGCGTCCTGAGCTGGATTTAGGAACGTCATCGGTTCTGGTGTTCACTTGTGCATTCAACCTAAAAGAAACACTTTTCTTTAGTAAAGATTCAGTGTTAAAATACCAGATATTAGAAATGAAACTGTAAAACTCTTCCCCTCAAACATGCTGCTACTTCCCAACACCTGTCTACTGAGATTCAAGTGAATAAAACACACACTTACACACTCTTGCTGGGCATTATATCCACAGGATTGTCTCTCAGAACCAAAGAGAGCCTAAAACAAACAGAAAAGTTTTAAAGGTGAGGTTTTTCATCATTTAATCCACTTTTTTCCCGGCGTGTATGTGGCCTGGTTTCCTCCCAACCCCCCACACAAAGGCCTCATGAACACTGCAACATGAACACCAAATAAAATCCTACCATTAAAACATCATGAATCCAACATAGAGGTATTAAAGAGAGCTGAAAGAGTGAGGGATGAGGGAGAAAGTTGTGAGGTCTGAATTTATGTGGCTAAACCTGAATCCTAAATGGAGTTGATGAGAGAAGAGAAAATGGCCGCTCACTTCTGTTATTAAACAGATATTAAAATTACTGAATGCGTAAAAAAAAAGGTTTTCAATGTGAAAATAGTTTTGGAGGATCCCAAACTGTGATGATTTGAGATTCGTGTGTGATTAACGTTTATAATCAGAGAGTTTAGAGGAAGAGAAGGAATGAGATCTTTACCTCCAAACGGCGCGTGCAGGAGGAAAAGCCGAAGCTGCAGAAAACTTACGCAGAAAATTCACAAACAATCTTCATCATCATCCACTTCTTCACCTGGACTGAATTCCTGGATGTGCTGAATGAGATCTGGTCGTTATTTCCCCTGTGTATGTGGTATAACGTGTTATAGTGCGTGTTTCCCCCTGAGCTGCTCTGATCTCTGCCTCATTTTGCGCGTTTGCCTTTATAAACTGCGCAAACTCGAGGCGCGCGACTCGAAATCAGGCGTTGAATAAAATAAAAAACAAATATATACATAAATAAATAAAACTAAACAATAACCTAAATACCCGCTGGCACTTAACCACCCTACAGCACCATCACTCCTCTCTGACTCCCAACTCCAACATAAAACATTTTCTTTATAAACACATTCACCCCTTTTTTTTACCGGGTAAAGAGGCGTGACCGGGGTGACGTCACGTTGGCGGTGACGACGTCATCCAGGAAGTTCTTGGGAGCACGTGGACAGCTGTGTCAGGAAGTAAACAAAAAGCAGCTGTTGCTCAGAAAGGAGGCAAAAGTCAAATAAAGTGTAGTAAAAACTAAATATCGGGCATGTGTTTTAATAAAGGATAGTTCATCTTTTCACGAGTCGATTTGGCAGAAAAAAACGATTCATATTATTTTATAGTTTATTATTATTTTAAAATGAATCTTTAATAAATTCATTTCAAAACGGAAACGATTCTCAATTCATTATCAATTTATTAATTCATTTTATGCATACGATGTGTGTTAATTATTATTATTATTATTATCATACTTAATTAATAATAATATGTTACATTATGATGTATTCCGACAATAATAGTTATTTATTTCTAAAAATGGTCCTTCAACGTGGTTTATATAAAAACATAATAGCGAGTGTGTGTGTGTGTGTGTGTGTGTGTGAGAGAGAGAGAGAGAGAGAGAGAGAGAGAGGTGTATATATGAATATATGCACACACAAAATAAGCATGAGGACATTTTATGGCCCAGGTGCTGATATCTCTGTATCGTAGTTTAACTTTGGACCAGTCACGTGGTTCGACTCAGCCTGAGCGCACATCATGAAGTTTGTAAAGCTTTTTGGACGCTTAAAGTCAAACATCATTGGAATGATCCATGTTGGAGCTTTACCAGGTAGGATAGATTACTTTTTTTGTTTGTAATGTGTTGTTTTGTATCCTGTAAGCACAGCTGTATTATGTGTCATTGTGTTTTCTTCTGCAGGTACGCCATTACACAAATCTGCAGTTCCTGAGCTCATCGATGAGGCATGTAGAGAAGCAGAGCTTTATCACCAAGAGGGAGTAGTAAGATATAAATATTCACATTTACAATAAAGACATTAGAGAAAATTAATGCAAGGCTCATAAGTGCAAGAAAATTTGATATTAAAATAAACACAATATTCAGTTGAATTATGTAATTTCTCCAATAGAACAGAGCAGCATGTCTAATCAGTTTGAATTCTTTTGTTCATTTATGTATTATAAATGAAAATTCACTTATAAAAATGATACATATACTAAGATTTATATATATATATATATATATATATATATATATATATATATATATATATAAAGCGACACTGTGTGTGTTTTCAGGACGGGTTGCTGATTGAGAACATGCATGATGTTCCATATGTCTGTGAGTCAGGGCCGGAGGTGTGCGCGGTGATGACTGCTGTCTGCTCTGCAGTGAAGAAACTTCGACCGGCGTTTCCTGTTGGTGTGCAGGTTCTAGCAGCCAATAATCATACAGCACTGGCCATTGCCCTAGCCTCCAGTCAGTTAAGACATAAGAACAAGAATAAGCGTTTGGATGATTACAGTGGTGAGTGTTGAGTTGTGTGCCTTAAATGTTCAGGGCTGGACTTTATCCGAGCAGAGGGTTTTGTGTTTTCTCACGTGGCTGATGAAGGCCTGATGAATGCATGTGCCGGTGAACTGCTTCGATATCGCAAACACATCGGAGCAGAACACGTTCAGATATTTACTGACATAAAGAAGAAACACAGGTGAGATCAGAGCAGTAACATCTACATCTAACCCAAATCTAAAACCCAAGATACATTTAACTTACATACAGCACCTTGTATTTAACTAGCTGATATGCAGCACCCAGTATTTGTCATGACCATTTACTAATCATGATCATAACTTCAATTCAGTGTACATCTATTTCATGTTTATTAATATTAACCATGTATTGTTTTTTTCTACTTCCTTTTCTTATAAATGAATAAAACAGCATTAACTGTTTAATGCAGAGTGTGAGATATATTTTGCATGTGCAGTGCTCATGCGCTTACAGCTGATGTGTGCATTGCTGAGACAGCGAGGGCAGCTGAGTTTTTCCTCTCTGATGGAGTGGTGATCACTGGACCTTCAACTGGTGTTCATACAAATCCACAGGAACTGAATGGTGAACTTCAGATAATATACTATTTATATGTACTATTTAAATATATCTCTAACTAATGAAGCTTGTTTATTTAAACATGTATTTTGTATTCATTTGAAGAAGTTATTTTACATAGTAATTCATGAGTTAACTAGTTAAAGAAAAGTAACTAGAGGTTGATTTATTATTACATTTCTGTTTGTACCAGATGTAATGCAATCAGTCCAAATCCCGGTTCTGATCGGTTCTGGAGTGACTCACAATAACGTGGAAGATTATCTGCAGGCAAATGCACTGATCATCGGCTCACATTTTAAAATCGGCGGGCGCTGGGAAAACAGTGTTGATCCTGACAGAGTGAAGAGATTTATGGAGAAAATCCACAAACTTCGCAACTGACAAAAAAAATAAAAAAATAAATGTATATTTAAAATATAACAGCTTATAATTTATACATGAAGAAAGACTTGTTTAATAGTAGTTTAATGTTTAATATTAAATCTATTATCTATTATAATCTATTATAATCTAAATCTATTATAATATTCAGTTGAAAAGAAACAAACTCAAATATTTACAGTATAAAAAGAATTTAATAAACAAAACCTGTGAAATATATATATTTATAGACATTGCAAGTCACTTTGGCATAAATTCATATCTGTAATTCCTTTATCTGAATTCAGATAACAAATCATGTTCATGTTAAACACACTTCACTGAGAAAATCAGCTACAACCACACACACACACACACACACACACACATTTAATAAATAAAGTATTATACACGCTAACACTGCACTGTCCCACTGATCCAACAACATGACACACAGTTTACCTAACTTCTTTCCACAATTAAAAATGGTAACTTTTTCACTCACAAAATGTTAATCAATACCAGGATTAAATTAAAATATTACGGAAAAAGAGTTTCATGCTAAAACCTTCACCCTAATATACTCGACATTTGTTGGAAATTAACGTTTATTCCTTACTTTAATAGTAAAACCTTTACCTAGTTATTTGTTATAAATGTCCAGAATGTAAATATTAAAATCTTTGCCTGGACACCTGTTTAACCTGCAAATCTTAACTTCAGTAACTACATTTAAAATCTCCAGTCAGATCGACAGCTGGCCTACAGTACACAGCATTTCACATTATTAATCATATAATAAATCATTCATGCAAATTGTATTGATAAATTTATCATGTTCAGAGACCAAAACATAACACATTTTCACAGTTATGACACAATAAGCTCTGTTTCGATAAGAATCACACAGATGTACATTACACATGGCAACATTAGCATACAATCTGAAAGTAAAGCAGTAAACACACCTTGATCTACTAAATTTGAAGTGAAGAGATGCCTGGAGACATTTCATTATATAACTGAACTGAAATGTCAAAAATGTTACACACACACACCTTGCCATCTTGTTTGGGCGTGTCTCAGTAGTTGTACAGGCGCTGAGTGGGCTGTTTAAAATGGCCATAACGGCGCTCAGTGTTGGAAAGCCGAGTCTTGACCAGGTTCTGCCTGCTGAGTGCGCCACGGCTTAGCTTTCGGCGTTCAGAATACACTCGTGCTCTCTGCTCTGTGAGCAGCTCAGAAGCACAGCACAACGGCAGGAGCCTCGACACATCACGCCTTACCTGTACACACCTGAGACACACACATACACACACACTGTCAGGTACATACACTTTACCCCTACTGCAGGTTGTTCACTTATAGAAAAATAGTCTGAACTGTGTAGGACATGGCCTACTGCAAATATGAGGATTGTTTTCTTATAAGAGCACACTTCAAGTGTTTCATTCCTTTTATACCAAAAAGAAATTAAACATTACATGTTTATTCATTAAATAACAGCATCATGCATTTTATCTGTTTACAAGTAACATTGTTCAATCAAGTTCTTCTCATTGGTCACATTGCTGGTCATATTACAGAGAAATTCACATGTATAAACTCCTCTTTTCAAAAGCTGTTGCAAAACTGACTGTGACAATGTCCTCATAGCGGAGACAATTTGTCATACAGAAATCATGACCAATCTCAATCGAGGAGATTGGTCGATAATCATTTGAGAATAAAGTTTGGTAACCTGGAAGAATCATCTTCTTCATCAGAAACGTCTTCCTCATTTATCCGCTGATGGCACATCTGATACACGGACATGCTGGGATGCTCTATCAGCAGATTCTCTTTTACAAGAAGGCCTAGAGATGAGTTATCTACACACACACACACACACACAAAAAAAACCTTTATAAACCAATCCTCCTGCTGGTTTTTGAATGTAAGGATCCCATATTACACAGACCTGGAACATTAATGATGATCCAGTCTCCATCTTCACACTCCAGCAGCTCCATACAACTCTCATTCTCCACCACAACCTCATCCACTTCCTCTCCTCCGCCACCCAGCAGAATCTGCGTCAGGACTTTCCTGATCATTTTTAGAATTTTTTTACCGCTTCTTGACTCTGAAAGCAAAAAGAGAACAGTATGAAGCTATTATTAATTTTACTGAGTTTCAGTACTGTTTTTATGCAGCTTTGACTTCCCTATCTGTACAATCTCAGGAAAAAGGTACATGGTTAAAGGTACAGTTAAACAAAGAACAATTAAATATTCACACAGCTAGCTAATTAGCCAGCTAGCTAGGTACCATACTAGGATTAATTGGGCTGCCTTTAATGATACAAAGAAAATCATTTCAAATGAAAGACTCTAATATTGTATTGATGTGAGTGTGAAAAATATAAAGCATGTGTACAGCCTGTTCTGATACACACGCTTTCTTCTTTTACATCAAGTGTGCACTTGAGTATAATAGTGACAGTGTAATGTACTGTGGAAGTCAATAAGGGTGAATGCCAGTGTATCCTTTCAATCCAACACATCTCAGCAATCTTGAGGTCTTTCAGCCGCCAAGATTCCTGTATGATTTGCGCAGGTCAAAGTGAGTATGTGTATTAAAAGAAACCTGGCAGCCATTGCTGTACACACTGTCCTTTAGCTTGTCAGTTTATTTTCAATACTGTCGGGATTTTTTGTACAGCCCAATTTAGAACAACTTCAGAGAGTAAATTAGCCACGCAATACTGATCCAGTTACAGTCATCTCACACTCAGGAGGCTCCCTACATAGAGAACATATAGCTGAAACATGGAGGGTTTCTTGTTCTAATAAATGTTGTATTACAATGTTACTACTGTACGGTATAGCTGTTACAAAGTTACACTACAGAATCACTGTCATAATGTTACAACACTACAGTGTCACAGTTTGACTACACTATGGTTTAACTGTAACAATATTACACTACAAAAGTGTCACAATATTTCTGCACAACAGTGTCTCAATATGCACTACCAGGTGGGAGGGAGGTGGTAGCTTAGTGTTTAAGGCATTGGATCTGGTGGTTAAGGCTTTGGATCCGAAGATGCCAACTACAACCAGCTGCCACACCTAGGCCCCTGGGCAGCCCCTATAGCTTCTCAGTTATATGACTAAGATAAATATAAGTCACTCTGTATTTGGGCATCTGACAAATGCTCAAAAGGTATAATGTGACTGTCACACTATTACAACGCTAGAGTGTCACTGTCACAATATTACAGTACACTGTAATATTAGTGTTACAATCACAATATTACTACACCAGAGTGTCACTGTGACAGTAGGATTATACTAGTGTCACTGCCACAATATTACAACCACTACATCCTCAATGTCACTACTGCTATGAATAATATAAATGAAAGTCACTCTGGATAAGGGTGTCTGCCAAATGCTATAAATGTACAGTACCACTGTCATATTACAGTAATTCAGTGTCATCATATTACTACACTACAGTGCCACAATAGTACGACTCTACATTACCACAATGTTGTAAAAGTTTAGAAAAAGTGTCTCAACAAAATATCATTCTGCATTCAAGTGCATTATTCATCTACGTTTATGCCACAGTAAAGTTTTATTTGAGGCATGAAAAGGAAAACACAGAAAAACAGCTGTCACCCAACCTAAACCAGGAACTGCACACACTAAGCTGTAGATGGCTCCAGGGTGTTTACTGAGAGCAACCGAGACCAGCATTCAGAATCACACAAAGAAGAAAAAAATTGTGAACAAAGAAAACTAAACATTACAGAAGAAATTTAAATCACACAAAAAACTTTTCTTCACTGTAAAAAAAAATATCTCACCACTGCAACACTTCTTTTGTGCTTTTTTTTGTAATAATGAGAATATGTAAAAATAAAACTGCATTAAATGCCTTCTGGTTTATCCTGTGGAAAATGTCACAACTTTGTATAAATAATTTTAAAACGACGCATAAATAAAACATGAACGGTGTGTGTGTGTATGAGTTTGTACATTCTCATAACATCAGTGGATAAAACAAGAAAACAAAGGAACATCACAGTATGAAGCAGAAACCTCAGCTCAGCGACTAATCACTGCTCCTGAAAGTGAATCGTGTTGTAGGGAATCTCACCTGGAAATATCGGGTCCGAAGTGAAATCAAAATGATTCAAAACCCAAAACACAGAAAGTGTGAACAAAGTATCAGCACAACGCCGCTTGTTTTTGTCTCGACTTGTTTACAAACCAGAGGCTCCGCCTCCGTGTCATGACGTCACCGACTTCCATCAGCACCTCGAACGCGCCTATTTTTCAAATTTGTAAACAAATGCGTGCGTCATTTCCAGTTCCGTGTTTTAGCCCTGCTCACTGCTACGCCACCTGCTGGACAAATCGCACGTACCATGTGTTCTGTGTCCCGTCAATTCCGATGTAACGCCACAATCTGTGACCATCGTATTTTGTGACTCTAAAGGGCGCTGTTGCTAAAATGCAGCTTAAAATGAATCACCCGGAGAAGTTTATATCCATTTACTGACTTTATTTAAATGACTTAAATGTTCTCACTCTGGTGATGCCAAACTCGCTCTATTTATATCCTGAAAAGCATTCGGGTTTCATGTAAACTGTAACAAACTAGGCATCATCAGAGTGAATATGGAGAACATTAATGGATAAGAGACACACATTCATACACACACTTAAACTACATGTCGCTTTATTAGCCTTATTAATAAATAACATCCAGGGTGACATAGGAAGATATCCAGCATTGCCATCAGCAAGTAACTGATAAAAACCAGTGGGAAACCAGTGGCAGCCAAAAAGCCAAATTAAAATAAATAAAATAAAATAAAAAATATTATAAATGAATGCAAAAATGTATAAATTAAAATGAAAGTGTTCTTTGTGACTTTATAGAGCAATAAACTAAATCAACCAACTAATCATTTAGATAATTGAAGAGCAAAATAATAATTATACTGTATATACATTATATATATGTTACATTTGAGGTTCTGTTTATATGTAAATGAAGAATATGAAGAACAGGAAGCAGACACTCCGAATTCTCCAACATCGGCTGCTATTTTGGTGTTTTGGTGTTTTGATGTCTGCTGATCCGCATGTTTGATTTGTCATGTTTTATGCTGGATGTCCTTCCTAACACAACCCTTCACATTTATCCGGGCTTGAGACCGGCACTAAGAGTGCACTGACCTGTGCAACCCTAATGGCTGATTTATTATTATTATTATTATTATTATTATTATTTTTAATACAAACCGCAAAAACTCATGGCCTGTCTAGTTTACTGGTATGTGTAAATAAAGGAGATATGGCAACCTCGAACTGCCCAATCTGGCACCCACGTGGTTACTCAGAGCCCCGAAAGTGAAGCAAAAGCAAAAGTGGGAAAAAGTCCTTGTGATTGTTCTGGAAGACCGGGTAAGATTATTAAACTATTACATACACAAACAGAGTGGGCTTTACAGGTAATTTATTTAGATTGTGATCGTTTATAAAAAGAAAGTGGTGATAAATTATTTAGTATTTTATTTCGTGATTATTTTGTATTCTTTTCTATACTATACACTCATGTTCTCTGAGAGAGGAGAGAAAAAAGTCAGATTAATACCTTTACTGTGCCTCTGGATTTTATTTTAATTATTATTAGGGTAAAAAAAAAACTAAAGTTACAAAAAATAACTTTGCAGCGAAGGAAAAGTTTACCGTGTCCGGGTTCAGTTGTCATATCGCGAGATTTAGAAAGAGTTTAATTACACTCTGTCTGTTATCGCGAGATCTGTGTTAAAGACACACGAAGGACAACACAGCAGAAGTTCATCTATAAATGAACATTAATAAAGAACACAAAAATAAACGTGTATAAATCCTGCTGTTCATTTCACTCCTCCTGTCATGTCTTTATTCAATTCAATTCGGTTCAATTAATTTTTATTTGTATAGCTTTTGTAACAATGGGTATTGTCTCAAAGCAGCTTTACACAGATAATGTGGTAAGAAAGAACAAATAAGATGTTCTTTATAAGTGTAAGTTTATCCGTAATGAGCAAGCTGGTGGTGACTGTTGCAAGGAAAAACTTCCTGAGATGGCATAAGGAAGAAACCTTGAGAGGAACTAGACCGAAGAAGAAAACCCATCCTCATCCGTCAAAAAACCTGAGTGAACGTGTGAGAGTAAGGGGACGACAGCATACAAATATCCCAGTTCACCAAACACTCTATATCCATGCTCCCTCCAGATCTGCCCCTTTACCTAAGAAAATATTTCCTGATAAAAATAAATATGTTTTCAGCCTCGACTTGAACACTGAGACTGTGTCTGAGTCCCGAACACTAATTGGAAGGCTGTTCCATAACTGTGGGGCTTTATAAGAGAAAGATCTGCCCCCTGCTGTAGTCTTCATTATTTGTACCAACAGATAGCCAGCACCTTTTGATCTAAGTAGGCGTGGAGGATCATACTGGTACAGAAGTTCACTCAGATACTGCAGTGCGAGACTGTTAAGTGCTTTATACGTCAGTAGTAGTATTTTATGATCAATGCGAGATTTGATTGTGAGCCAGTGTAGACTGATTAAAACAGGGCTGATGTGGTCATATTTTCTAGATCTAGTAAGTCTGCTGCTGCACTCTGGTCTTTATTACCCACAAGAGGGCCGTGCCCACATTTTGAGAACCACTGGTGTAATGTGAATCCAAGTATTCCCAGAGTATTGCCAGAGCCCTTCCTCTTCCACAATTGACAGCAGCTGATGATCAAGTCATAATGAATTTCATTATTTTGCTTGATATTTCTTTATGCTTCTTACTGTCCTTGCAGTAGGATTGCTGTCTTTGAAACAGCTCTGTTACTGCCTCTGAGTGAGTTGCACTTGAGTTGCTCTCCTGCTATTCCTGAGTGCTAGCCAAGCTAAGCCGACTAAACTTCAAATGTCTGATTGGAAATATTCTTGGTACACACATTGAAGATTGCTAATGTATTGTCTTTTTCACAAACCTTGTAGAACTGTTAGACCGTTAAAGCTATTTTAGCGGTGCATGTAAAATTTGTCTCGCATGTTTTGCGCAATCTGATCGGCCCTTCCGGATCGGCCTTCCCAACACGATTATCGTCAGATTATCATCAACCAATCAATCAGAGCACCCATAATTTTTGGGCTTTGGAAATGTGAATAATTTTTCTACGGAATTGCAGTACAGAAACGAAACCCAGATGGAGTGAGGCTTTAAACAACACTCCACACAATACACCTCTATTATCATTCTGATAACAATCATACTAAAGGATCAAACTCGATCATCATAAACACACACTTTTATTGACATCGAACTCCAGAAAATGTCTGACTTGTCTTCATGTTTATTTTATAAATACTTTGTAATACTTTGTATATGTAAAATATATTTATTGTCCGTTTCTGTTCTTTAATTTTATTCAATGGACACTACACTATGTCTAGGTTTATACAACAGTTTAGTACCCTGTTCCTGAGAGAAGATTTGTTGCTGGATATGAAAGCAGTGTACAAACAAAACTAAACACTTTACTTAAAGCAACAATGAGTTCATCTATGTTTAATAGGCAATAAGCAAAACAGTTTTTTATCATTTATCTAGAAAAATGGGCATTATTACTGACATGTTATAACAAAATGTTATTATTTTTAAGCAACCCTACTTCTTCTTCTTCTTCTTCTTCTACTTCTTCTTCTTCTTTCAGCTTCTCCCATTAGGGGTCGCCACAGCGGATCATCCGTCTACATACCCCTCTGTCCTTTACATCTGCCTCTTTCAAACCAACTACCTGCATGTCATAAACCTCCTCCTTGGTCTTCCTCTTTTCCTTCTTCCTGGTGGTTCCATTCTCAGCATTCTCCTACCGATATACCCCATGCCCCTTACATACTTCTCTGACAAACCTTACTTCCTCATACAATACCACAACTCCTCTCTCGACACCCTGTCGTACGCTTGTTCGCCACATCCCTCTTCACCTGCTGCCGCATCTCCTTGTACTCCTGCCTACTTTTCTCATCACTCTGTCGATTGCCAATTCTGTTTTGCCAACCTCCTACTCCTTATGCTTTCATGCACTTTCTCACGTCTCTTTGTCTTTCTTTTTATTTCTAGCTTAACACTTCTGCAGTAGTTGCCCAATCACCCAGGACCTCCTCATCACCACCAAGCCCCTGTCTGACCTCTTCCCTGAATCTCACACTTCAGTTTCTACTATCTTATTCTTCTTTCAGTCTTCACTCTCTTCCTCTTCTTCTTCCCCTCCAAAACCATCCTACAGACCACCATCCGATGCTGTCTAGCTACACTGTCCCCTGCCAACACCTTACAGTCTCCAATCTCCTTCATGTTGCATCTCCTACATAGAACATAGTCCACCTGTGTGCACCTTAATTCACTTTTATACATCACCCTATGATTCTCCTTCTTCTTAAAATAAGTATTCACCACTGCCATTTCTATCCTTTTAGCAAAATCTACCACAATCTGCCCTTCCACATTCCTCTCCTTAAGGCTATACCTACCCATCACCTCCTCATCACCTCTGTTCCCTTCACCTACATGCCCATGAATGTCTGCCCCAATCACAAATCGTTCATTCCTAGGTACACTCTCCACCACTCCATCTAACTCACTTCAGAATTTTCCTTCTCCTCCATCTAACAACCCACTTGTGAAGCATAAGCACTGATGACATTTATCATCACCCCTTCAACTTCCAGCTTCATATTCATCACCCTTTCAGAAACTCTCTTCACCTCCACTACACTCTTACTGTACTCTTCCTTCAAAATCACCCCTACACCATTTCTCTTTCCATCCACACCATGATAGAACAGTTTAAACACACCTGCAATGTTCCTGGCCTTGCACCATTTCCACTTGGTCTCCTGAACACACAACATATCTACCTTTCTCCTCTTCATCAGTCATAGTACCAACATTTAAAGTACCAACCCTAACTCCATTCTCCTGCACTTCTCCTTTTCATGCGGTCTCTGTAGACGTCTTCCTCCTCTCCTTCTCCTTCTTTGGCAAACAGTAGCCCAATTTCCACCGGTACCCTGTTTCCACCGGTATCATCCATTACATGTAATTTTAAATCATACCAGGACACAAAGGTATTTAAATAATTTTTGATTAATCATCATCTAATGACCCATACTAATCTCTGTCAGTGTTTAATTTTTGATCTGACAAATATAACTCTCCATACTTTTAAGACTTTTAAAGTTTTTAGGAAGGATTTTAAAAACATGCATAAAACCTCTAGGTGTCAGGGGTTCAATAAATTTTGTAATATCTTTTAAGAACAGATATTAAAATTGTGGAGGAGAAAACAGAACATTCTCCAGGATCCAGAGCAGGAGACTAAAGTCTTCATCTGTTCAGCTTTTAAATGACTTTATATTTCACTGTATTCTATAATGTTCTTTCTTTTTATGCATAATAAGAGAATATTATTTATTTTGTAAATTATTGTTTTAATTGTGTGTATGTTGGTTATGGCTGTGTGTATGTGTGTGGGTTTGTGTGTGTGTGTGTGTGTCAGATTTTTTTGTGTGTGTTAATCATGGTTGTGTTGTTGATGTTTCTCTCCAGGCTGTTTGTGGTGATGGAGAGGTTTGGCGATGTCATGCGTATGTGCTGCCAGGTTTCATCCAATCAGCAGATGAAGGCAGCAGTGAAGAATTCTGGGAAAGGAGCGGTGGTAGCAGGAGGAAGTGCATTTTTAGGTGGACTTCTTCTCGGACCCGCTGGAATTGCTGTCGGTAAAAAAAAAACTTTTGAATATACTTAATATTTTTTTCAGTTATAATAAAATGTAGAAAAATACATAAATATACAAAATACAATAAATATAATTTTAGCAATATTTAAATTTTCAATAAAACTTTTTTCTTAAAATAACTTTAAAATTCTAAATTATTATTCTGACTGAGATATTTTGGGGTATGCTGATGTTCTCTGGGAAAAGCTGATATTCCTCTGCTGTATAATGAGGTTCTCTGTGGCTCCCTGGGTTCTCTGTAGTATGCTGAGTTTCTCTAAGAATCTCTAGGGTATGCTGAGGTTCTTTTTGTTTCTCTGGGGTATGCTGAGATTCACTGAGGTTCCCTGGGGTTTGCTAAGGTTCTCTGAGATTATCTGGGGTATGCTGAGGTTCTCTGGGGTATGCAGATGGTCTCTGGGGTATACTGAGGTTCTTGAAGGTTCTTTGGAGTATTCTGACCTTCTCTGGGGTTTCCTGTACAAAACAGTTCTGCAGGAAATTCTGTGCCATTTAAAATCCTTTTTTAAGAACAATTAGAATAAAAAAAAAAAGTTTAATTGTCAGCGTGAAATGTGCATTATAAATGTGTGTGTTGTAGGTGGGGCAGTCGGGGGTCTCCTGGGCTGGGGGATGACAAGTGGTCAGTTTAAACCAGTTCCTCAGATCCTCATGGAGCTTCCCCCACAGCAGCAGAGGAAGCTTTACCAGGATGTAATGGCGGTTTTGGGCTCGTTGGACTGGAGCGATGCTGTGCAGCTCATTGCGCTTGTGATAGGGAATGCCAGCCTACAGGAGCAAGTAATAGCTGCAATCCTCAACTTTGTCACCAAAGAGCTTCATGCTGAGATACGATATGGAGACTGAGCATGCCAACAGCATACAACATCATTATCATCTGCAGCTTTTAGCTGCTTCACCTCTGTGTACCTTTATTTTATTTTAATTTGTTGCATATTAATATTATTATCATTATTTGGTCCAGCATGGTTAAATGTGAAATTTGGGTTTTAATTTAAAGCCGTGTGCTTAGTTTTTTGTAAGAATTTAGTTTGAGCAAGATAAACATGTCCATTGGAGAGATTAGCTCAAATAAGCTTAAAGCCACTTCCACATTTTCATTAATGATCTCAGGAATTAGCTGTTCTCATTTCCTCATGCCAAAAGTTTTATCAGCTCATATACATGCCCACATTTTCATAGTGGGGTCTGAAGACATGCTCACATAGACACCAGCCTTCTCTTCTATAATTTAACACCATAAAAATTATTTCTCCTTCAGTTTGTTTGTTTCAGACTTGTTAAAAGTGTCATCACTGCAGAAATATTACACAGATACATTGAGTGTACACTTCTCCAGTGTTAACATATTAATGTTTCCCATTTTTATCCGTTATGCAACATTCATTTCATATTTTCTACAGACTCATGTTTGTAGCTTTATTGCTGCTGGATCTAAAACAGTCTCATCACTAATATTTTCTGAATTTAAAGTATAACAGTGTTTTTGTATAAAAAGTTAATATGTCCAAATGATGTTTTCAATGAAGATGTTTATCATACAATGAATAAAACTGACAGATTACCGAAATACATAAAAGATTTTTGTTATAATGTTAATACATTTGCTATTAGTTTATCACTCATATTGTGAGCAGAGAGTCAGAATATTTATTCTTTCACCCTTACTCACTCTTTCTGTTCTCTAAGAGCTGAAGTGGTTCCCACACTAAATGAGGCTCAAATAATGTAATAAACCACTTAGGGAAACTTTCCTTCAGAGCATTGTATAAAACTGCTTTTGCAGGTTATTGGGCTTTTGAACTGCTTCTCTAACATTAATAATAATTAGACCAATAAATGCTTGCATAATCATTTTATTTATTAGTGTTTGAATTAGAAAGGTAATGTTAAATTGGTAATAATATTATACATTATACAATCTTTTTAAATACAAGTATAAACAGTGTCATTATTCATAATTCCCCTAGTTTTAGCGATAATGTGGTCACTGAACTCATTCAGGTTTAAACTTATAATAGTAAAGCTTATTAAATGCTATATCGTCTCTAAGAGTATGTGATGTGAGATTTATTTAACAGTAATTTGGTAATATTATTGTCAATGACAGACTAGTTATGGGGAAACTCTGCATCGTTCAGATTTTTACACAACACAATAAACTGTTCAATCTACTAATAATAAATAAATGCTGTAAATTATTTACATTTAAATTTTGTGTAGTTGTTCACTGTCAGTGTTTTTCACATCAGTGTCAAGTTATCAGTTATTAAACATCTTCCTGATCCTGTGGAACCGGTTCCTTATATAAAAGTTTATAAGTAGAACATCATCTGTGGTGTGGATGAAGATGAAGAGATGGTGTGGTAAAGTGACTGTTAAATGTCACAACTGTCTTTTTAACCCTCTTTTGAGGTTTTTCAGATGTTCTGTGGAAATCTGCACTGTGGTTTGATGTGTTTGGGGTTAAAGTAGCAGTATACAGGCTCAGGTTCACTGTACGCATTGAACCATGCATTGTGTGTGTGGTTCTCCTGGTCCTCATCACTGGACTCTTCATATTCTGGCATCTCCTTCATCGAGTCTTTCTTCCTGGTGATTCCTTCATTGCTGATATCCTTTTCATGCAGAGATTTTTCACACAGGCGACATACACGGACGGGTTTGGATGAGATGTGTGAGAGAATGGCACGGCCTTTGGAGCAGGAGTTACACACCACAAAGCCACAGTGTCTGCAGTGGTGTCTGCGCTGGGTGACGTTAAAGGGTTCTGAGCATCGCATACACACAGCTGAGGCGGTGTCGGGGATCCAAGTGGCAGCGAATGGCTTCAATGATTCAGCAGGCAAACCAAGCTGCTTCAACCGCTCCACCCTGCAGCGCTCTATGTGCTCCATCCATGCCTGCTTCTCCATTACTGAGGCTGCAGAGATGTGGAAGGACTTGTGTGGTGTCCGGAGGAGCCACTGGTTCTTCATTCCTACTCCATCCTCCAGGTTCACTTGTTCCAGTTCCTCCAGGCGCAGGATCTTCTGGTGATTGTTCCAACGGCCTGGGACCACAATGCTGCCATACATCAGGATGTCATTAAACAGGAAGAAGACTTTCGGCTGAGGTTTGCGTCTGCACAACTTCATCAGACGACCTTCTCCGATCAGGACACGATCCGGAGTGAGGAGAGGTTTTCCACCTGGCATGAAGGAATTCTCTACGGCCAAGATACGCTCACGGTTCTCCGTAATGAACTGCGGATTGTCTCCCATGTCTGCAGGAACAAAAAAAAACTAAATCAGATTAAATGAAACAAGATCAGATTACAGGTGAACTTGTGAGTGTGTTCAAAGTTAATGTGACCTTAACTGTGTATAAATCAGGCATTTCTTATCTTATTACTGCAGAAAGTCATAAACACTAAATGGGTTTTACTGAGTTCTACAATGTACCGGAATTGGGTGTGGTAATGGATAAGAATTAAGCAACAGCTTAGAGCAAAATGCCTTCGAAATGCTCTCTCATATAGTAGTAAAAAATGTATGTAGCTAATGTTAGTGTTAGTGTGCAAACTATCACGAAGCAGGTTATATATGTAAATATTTATTCTAACACTCATCATAAAAAAAGTTTACAATATTTACTGAGTTAATGTTCAAATCAGCAGGGAGTTCAAAGTCACTAATCACAATACCAAGCTCATATTACTGAGTAAATATCCATATAAATGATAGTTATTTTTAACATTTCACAAAAAAAAGAGGGCTGTAGAACTTGAAAGCTTTAATTATAAACACTGTATAACTAATTATTTAGAGGAACAGAATAAGAAGACGCATGAACTAATGTCAATTACAGATATAATACTACAAAATGTATACATCCATAATAAGATAACTGCATTAATGATTTTACCTGCGGATTGTAGAATTTTCTCAGAGTGATCAATCTGAGTGTGTCCTCTGGTTTCCTCTGGAGTAATGTCTTCAGTTAGATAGATTGCCTGTGTGTGTGTCTGAAGAGTGTCTGATGAGGAAGTGTTCTTTTTATACGTGTCATAAACCGGTCTTTCCTGCTCATTGGGGATTTCCATGACTTCTCAGAATGTCAGTAAAATTAAAAAGTGTCTGGAAACAGTTTCCTTCTGATACAGAGAAAAAGCCTAATATTCCCCAATACACACTGACCTGCTTTACATTTAATGACATTTAAAGGTATATTCCACCCGTAACAAAGTGATTTAAATACTTATTTTATATATGACGTATAACAGTACAAGTAAGCAGTATGATAGTATGTAGCATGATAGTATGTAGTAGCCTGACCACATTAGGGTCAAGAACCTTGAGGATAGATTGCTCAGGACCACAGGTTGCTCAGGACCACAGGTTGCATTAATTTGCCTATCACTGCACACCTTAATGATGAATTAAGTTTCCAATTTTGTAACCAACAACTTACTTCTCCATTCTAAAAATGCTAAAAAACTTAACAGATTTATCTTTGACTGTAACAAACCACTGACACTAGAGAGTAATTCCATAAATTTTACATACAATTTTACATACGTTTTACATTTCTCCTTATAATAAAATTCACCATATTAACGATTATTTTATCTATTTATGTGGAGCAAGTGCTCGGCATATCCCTAGGAATTCTGTTATTTTTTTCTGCTGAGTCCTTGAGCATGTCCCTTAACCAGCAATTGCTCAGCTGTATAATTGAGATAACTGTAAGTCACTGTGGAAAAGGCGTCTACTAAATGCTCTAAATGAAAAAGTAATGACTGTGTTGTAAGTTGTTTAACCTATGGATGCACTCAGTAAAATGTGAAGCTCGTTTACACAGAAATCAGTGATTTTTCTTTAAACAGAAGTACAATGTGACCTCACGTCATTTGTTAGTGACAGGAAACACATTTCACCATAGATAGGAACTCCTGCTGAAACACACATATACACACGTCCACACAAATACACACGTCATGAATTAGAGACCATAATTTGACTTTTAAATAGCACACAACAGTTTAGATTTAATCTAGAGCTGGTCTACACTCACACTGCAACTGACTTTATTCACTTAGTAATTTAGAGCATCAGAGAGGATCAATACATAAAATTATTTCAGATATTTACTGGAAAAGAATAATAATAATAATAATAATAATAATAATAATAATAATAATAATAATACAACTTATAATAATATAAACTAAAACTAAACAGTAGACTAACAACATACATACACATAAAAAACAAAAAACAAGTATGTTTTATGTTTCAGGGCATTCAGTAACTAAAGTCATCTCGTCCTTAGCAGGTCTCAGAATTAGCAACAGCACTTGGCATATTAAACTTTATTTTTACACAAAAATTAAGACAAAATGGAAAAACAGTATATAAAATACTAAGTACACCATAAGATTCAATAGCTTTGTAGAATCAACAAAGAAGCTACAAACTGAAATAATTTCTGTCAGGTCAAAGTCTGTACTTAGACTGAGGGAGTGAACACATTGACTCTTTTCTTTTTTAGCCATTCTGTTGTAGATTTGTTGGTGTGCTTGGGATAATTATTCTGTTGCATAACCCCAAATTCAGCCAAGCTTTTTGACAGATGGCTTCCTAATTTACAAGGTCAGGTAGACATGCTGGTATATATATATATATATATATATATATATATATATATATATATATATATATATATATATATATATATATATATCCTATATAGGAGACAAATAAAAGTAACAGCATTACAACCCACACACACACACACACACACACACACACACACACAAAATAAATTTGTATAAAACCACAATGCTTAGTTTTTGAGGTTGGACTTGTTGACTGCAGTGCCGAAGCAGTATGCTCTGACGTGTAGTGCAATCAGATATTTGTACTGCTGACAGATATCCAAGTTTCTTTGTCTTCTCTGGAAAAAAAAGATTACAACATATGCTATGTTTCTTTTTTGCTAAATGTGGTGCTGTGCATTATGGCCAAATATCTCCATTTTGGTTCAATTCAATTCATTTTAATTTGTATAGCACATTTGAACAATGAACATTGTCTCAAAGCAGCTTTACACATATAATGTGGTGATAAAGAATGAATAAGATGTTCTTTATAAGTAAGTTTGTCCCTGATGTGCAAGCTGGTGGCGACTGTGGCACGGAAAAACTCCCCGAGATGGCATAAGGAAGAAACCTCGAGAGGAACCAGACTCAGGAGGGAACCCATCCTCATCTGGGTGGTGCCGAATGTCCATTTATTACATATAAACGATGGTGATGGTGATCAGATGCAAACTGTAGTCCTGAGTCATTTTGGTCTCATCTGACATTGTTCCAGAAGTCTTGTGGTTTGTTCAGATACAGATTTGTAAACCTAAGCGGTAGAGAGAAGAGACTTTTTCCTGGCAAACCTTCCTTCCTTTTTAAATTGTACTGTCACTAACCTTTGCATTTAACATGCTAACTGAGGATTGTAGAGCTTAAGAAGCTTGCAATTTCTCTGAGCATTGGGGTAAAATTGCTGAAATGTCCACTCCTGAGAAGATTGACTGTTTTCTACTTTTGAATAATTCTTCTTTAATATTTAATGATGTTCAAATTGTTTGGAAATGGCCTTATAACCCTTCACAGATTGATGGGCAGCAGCAATTGCTTCTTTTAAATAAAAGTTGATGTCTTTCATTGGCCTTGTCTTGATCTTTTATAGTACTTAATTTTAGACCTGTTCCATACATCATTACCATGACAGTGTTATTTCTCTACACAGTTTATGCAACACACTGAGCAGGAGTAAGATTCTGTTGAAATGTACACAAGTGTGTATTATTACACAGTATTCAGAAGGAGCAAGTAAACAGAAGTTCAGTTCAGTTTAACATAATCACACTCAGTTCTGTTAAGCATACACACACCTGTTCAGGATATTGACAGCTGCAGTGGACAGATGAAACCACATCACCACCTCAGTTTTCTACATGCACATTATTATTTGATTTTTGTTTATTGTGAGAATAATGTGTGATTAGTGTGTGATTAATTTATGATTATTGTATGATTGTTGTGTTACTATTGTGTACATGTTTTGTTACTGTTTAATTATTGTTGAATAGCTGTGAAATTATTTTAAATGTGTTGTATGATTGTTGTGTCTCTGTTGTGTGATCCTTGTGTGATTGTTGTAACAGTTGAGCGATCATTGTGTAATGATTGTGTCATTGTGACTTTGTTGTGTGACCATTGTGTGATTGTTGTGACTGTTGTGTGATCATTGTGTGATTGTTGTGTCTTTGTTGTGTCATCATTGAGTGATTGTTGTGACTGTTGTGTGATTATTTTGTGATCACTGTATGATTATTTCATAATTCTTGTATATTCACTGTATGATTATTGTGTGATTGTTGTGTTTTTGGCTAGTGTTTTTGAACATACAAATCCGAATATGAAGTGAGTAAAAGCTCTATAATAATTTAAGAGAAATTGCTGTACAGTAGCTGTTCTACTGTTCTCCAGAAAAAGGTCAGAGAGTGAAATATATTTATAGCGAGCATAATCATGGTGCTGTTTCACAACACTGTGTGTAATGACTGTGACAGCGTGGTGTATATCTGTTCATCAGTGGAGTCCTGAGGTCATACGGTAAATATTTTGGTTTTGTAGTTTTCCAGGCAGTGTCAGGGATTTCCCTCAACAACAGTCAATACAGACACCTTCTCTGTCTATGCATATTTTTTTCTGCTCATTATTCCTTCTCTAACTCATCTGTGCTGTTTAACAGGTTTGACCTGGGGATACACACACACACACACACACACACACACACACACACATACACACACACACACACACACACAAATCTTACGATGACTCGTATCTAAAATACAGTTCTGTCTCCACTCCAAAACACAAGTGTATTTTGGAAATAAAACTGGTCAATGATGTGAAAAAGGTCAGAGATAGCTGACACTGATGCTGACATTATTACACACGCACACACAGAGTTACATATTGCATTTTTATTTTACTTAAATTTTTTTATGACAATGGTTGGGAGACAGCTAACATTGAATGTTAACTAAATCTGAGCAGAATGTATCGCTCTAAAAATGAGAATTCATCTTGCTACTTCTTTCAGCAGTCACATCATAAATAAATACCAGTGACCCAGTTCCATTGACAGCCTACCTTTTTTTACGGGTTTTTACGGGTTGTGCTGTTGTCTGTCAGGAGGACTACTTCCTGTAGCACTGTATAAATCTTTTCCTGATTCTAATGCCAATCTACATTTTCTGTTAACCGAGTCTTACACACGCACACACACACACACACACACACAAACACACCCTGACACACCCACAGATACATATTATATTTAGATTTTTAAGGTCTATAGAAACAAGCAGAAAGAGACAGACAGATGTAAGCAGGTGCATAAGTCTATCAGCAGTCACATCATGAATAAATACCAGTGACTCTGTCCTATTAACAGCCTCCATGTTTGACCAATGATGTCTTATGCTTTGGATCATGAGCCCTACCTTTGCTTCTTCTGTTTTCCTTTGCTTTCTTCTGTCCTCTGTGATTTGGCACAGGTTTTGATTTGGCACGTTTTACGCTGGATGCCCTTCCTAACGCAACCCTCCCCAACTTATCCGGGCTTGGGACCAGCACTGAGAGTGGCTGGGGATGGGTCCCTGACCGGGAATCGAACCCGGGTCGCAGCGGTGAGAGCGCTGCATCTTAACCACTAGACCACCAGGGGACCTTTACATTCTATTTACATTCTAATAAATTAACCAGTAAAAAAGGTTTACTCTTTATTGTACAGAGGTTGTGTTGTAGTCTGTCAGCAACACTACTTTGTTTACTTTCTGTAGCACTGTATCAATATTTTCCTGATACTTACTGCAATTTGCATTTTCTGTACACCAAGTCTTCATATTACACACACAAGTTTATTTCATTCCTTCCTGTAATCCAATATAAGGGTTAACTGCATAATTGTTTAGCACATTACACACACACACACACACACACACACACACACACACACACACAGACACACTCTGAACGAGAGTATTTTTGTTTAGAACACAATCATATTTCTTCATGATTCAATCTCTATTGATGCATTTGGAGAACAGAGAAAACAGCCAAAGTTGTGTTTATAGATTGATACATTGTTTAATAAGTTTTTGATTAATGCTGAATTATTTTCCTTCTTATAGGAGACCTGTGAGCCAGTCAGAAATTTCTCTTCACACAATGAAACTGGCAATTTTTTTTCTTTATTTGACACTAGAGGTGTAATGATGTGATTCATATAGTAGAAAATAAAACCAACATACATCTGGAACATCTACGATCCACGGGACGGAGATGATCCGGGCATGGACCAGCGGGGATTGCTGTCAGTCGGGAGCCCAGGAGAGCACAAGCATGACATTCTAGAACCGACAGCCTGTTACTCTGGAACTTGCATTTATAAAGGTTAGTCCGTAACAAAGACCATTTGTTTGTGATCAAACTCGGGAGCGGCAGAGATGGAACACTGGAGTGGAGCGGCACCCTCGGTGGAACACTGGAGCGGAGAGACGCGCTCGGCAGAATTGAAGGAGCAGAAGTGGAGGTCCGCGTTGTCATCCCGAACATCCCCAAGAATTGGCAGATAAAATTGACGTATGAGCCAAAATCACCTCCTTTAGTGTTCCACAGCTTACTGGCTCTAGAGAGAGCGTCTCCAGACAGCAGGGAAATAAAAAAAAGCGATCTTGGCTCGCTTGGTGGGGAATTGGGATGACTATGTCCCAATATAACCGCAGGTGCTTCACAGGAAGCTGCTCCATTCGGCCGCATTGCCATTCGGCCGTGAGCTTCCGGGCCGAAAACCATAGCAGAATCGGGCTGCTGATCCGTCGCGGTAGGGTGATTCCTTCTGTTTCGGTTTCGGTTTGGGTTGGTTCTTCTGTCAGGGTTGTGACCGCGGAGTAAGTTGAATGTTAACGAGAAGCAACGCCAAAGTCAGGGAGAGTTACGAACCGTGAAGTGGGGAAAACCGGAAGATAGGTGAGATCCGCACAGGGGGTATAATCCACGGAACGGGGTTGATCCACGGGACAGAGATTATCAATGGGACAGAGATGATCCATGGGACAGAGATGATCCATGGGACAGAGATGAGCCGGGCATGGACCAGCGGGGATTGCTGGCAGTGGGGAGCCCAGGAGATCACAAGCATGACATTCTAGAACCGACAGCCTGTGACTCTGGAACTGGCTTTTATAAAGGTTAGTCCGTAACAAGGACCAGGTGTTTGTGATCAAAGCCGGGAGTGGCAGAGATGGCGGCAGCATGACAGCCACCAAGGGGGGCTCTTTGACAGAGAAGATTTTAGCATTAGAGGAGCGCATCCAGAGTCTAGAGAGAATTAGTGAGTGCGAGAGCAGTCCAGGTTCTGTAGGGGAAAGTCTGGATGCCCTAGGTGGAGTTAGCATTCCCTGACTCGGAGGATTAGAACCCACACAGCGGGGCGAGTGGGTGACGACTCAGCAGCATATTCGCAAAGCCAAAGCAAACTAGCTGAAATTAGCTAGACCTTTAGGGGCACCAGCAGCACAGGTTAGGTGTATAGCCAGGGTGCTGGACATAGCAGGTCAGCTTATGTTTTTAGGAAAGCACAGGTTCTTTAAGAGAGTTTTTTACATAGGAGCTAATAATATACACCTTTGACAGTCAGAGGTTACTTAGAGTAATATTATTGAGGTGTGTAAGCAATGTCCGATGCAGTAACTTACTCTGGCCCCATCCCAATGCGGTGTGGCGATGTAGCCTACAGCAGGTTTTGGTCGCTGAACTGCTGGAAACAATGTGGGCTTCATAGATAATTGGAGCAATTTTGAGGGCAAGGCTGGCCTGTTAGGGCGGGACAGTATTCATCCCACTCGGGAAGGTATCCATACCACTCGGGAAGGCTGCTCTCATTTCTTGTAACAAGTGACTGTCCAGAGCCAAGGCCAGGCTAAACCGAATGTCTGCACAAAGTCATCAGGATCCACCATATTCAATTCAATTCAATTAATTTTTATTTGTATAGCGCTTTGAACAATGGACATTGTCTTTACACAGATAATGTGGTGATAAATTGAGACTATTGTGACTGTGTCTGTCCCCTGAGTGAAACCAAAATGTAGAAATTCTTAAAAACTCTGTTTAAGTAACATAACATTATATTAAATAGGACTGAATGTACAGCCAGCAACTTTGTTCTAAAGATAAGATTATTGAATATTAGATCTCTCACGTCAAAAGCGCTGTCTATAAACTAAATTTTTCATCACAAATGTAGCTACTTTTTTAGACAAAGCATTAATTGTTGGTGACTTTAATAATAATTTTGATAATCAGGAAGACTCCTTAAGAGCAGCTGTTGTGTCAATTCGAGTTTCAGTTGGAATTAATCAGTATATTATAGGACCCACTCATAGAGGTACACACACTCTTGATTTCAAGTCAAGTCAAGAAGCTTTTGTTATTAACATTAACATGTTATTAACATTTAAATTAAAGAAAAAAAATAGTCATAATTCACAGTCTAAAGCTATTTCAGATCATTACCTTGTCTCTTTAAAATCTGCCTCAGTCATTGCATTAGTACCTCGCCACATTACCGTGTTAAGCGTACATTCACGTCAGCTAAAGCATCGAGTTTTATCAATAATCTTACGGAACTGTCAACATAAATTAGATCTTCATCTGACCACGCAGAGCTTGACTGGGCCACTGAATACCTAGAATCAACAGTCCGTTACATTCTAGATGATGTAGCTCCACTTAAAACAAAAATGATCCAGGAGAAAAAATGAGCACAATGGTATAATGATTGTACACGCAACTTTAAAAAGACCACTCGAAAATTAGAAGGTAAAGGGCATCAAACCAAATTGACAGTATTTCAAATAGCATGAAAGGAGAGCCTCTTGAGTTATAGAAAATCTCTTAGTGCTGCTGATCAGCATATTTATCCACCCTTATAGAAAATAACAAGTCCAAATTTATCAGTCAGGATTTAGGCCTCATAATAGCACAAAGAGGGCAATAGTTAAGGTGGTAAATGACCTATTATTGGCCTCTGATCAGGGTTTTGTCTCTTTATTGCCTTTGACACCATTGATTATACTATCCTGCTTGCTAGACTTGAGAATGTTGTTGGAATAAAAGGAACAGGCTTAGGTCTTATTTGACTGATCGCTATTTGACTGATCGCTATCAGTTTGTTGATGTAAATGGTAAGTTCTCCACACTCTCTAAGGTAAAGTTTGGTGTTCTGCAAGAATCTGTCTTAGGCCCACTGCTTTTCTCTTTATATATGCTGCCTCTGTGTGAAATTATACATAAACATGGTATTCGCTTCCATTTCTTTGCTGATGATACACAGCTGTATATTTCAGCAAAGCCAGATAAGAGAGATCAGCTTAAATATGTTGAGGAGTGTATAAAGGACATTCGACAGTGGATGCTTGATAACATCGTTCTGCTTAACTTGTATAAGATAAAAGTACTTTTACTAGGACCACATGCAGCTAGAAGATTACGTAGCATCTCTGGATGGTTTTTCTATCTCAGTGTGTACAGCAGTCAAAGACCTTGGTGTGATTATTGACCCAAGTCTTTCCATTGAGGCTTACAGGAATAATATTACCAGGATCGCATTCTTTCACCTTAGAAATATTGCTTAAATTAGAAATATCATATTGTTACAGGATGCAGAAAAACTAGTTAATTATTTTGTTACATCTAGATTAGACTACTGTAATGCTTTACTGTTTGGGTGTTCGAGTAAGTGCATAAGTAAGCTTTAGTCAGTTCAAAATGCAGCAAGAGTCCTCACTAGATCTAGAAAATATGACCACATCACCCCTGTTTTAATCAGTCTACACTGGCTCCCAATTAAATCTTGCATTGATTATAAAATACTACTACTGATGTATAAAGCACTTAGTGGTCTCTTGTCACAGTATCTGAGTGAACTTCTTTACAAATATGATCCTTAATGCCGACTTAGATCAAAAGGTGCAGGCTATTTGTTGGTACCTCAAATAATAAAGACTAAAGCAGGGGGCAGATCTTTCTCTTATTAAGCCCCACAGTTATGGAACAGCCTTCCAATCAGTGTTTGGGACTCAGACACAGTCCCAGTGATCAAGTCAAGGCTGAAAACATATTCATTTAGTCAAGTCTTTTATCAGTAGATTTTTCTTAGGTAAAGTAGCAGATCTGGAGAAATTATGGATATAGAGTGTTCCTTATATATTTGTATGCTGTCCTCCCCCATTCTCACACGTTTACTCAATTTTGTTGACGGTGATGTTTTGGGTCATCTCTTATCCCAGAGATCCTCATGTCTGTGTTACCTTCTGGTTCTTCCTTTTAGTAATGCTGCCATAGCGAGTCTTGCCAGAGTCCCCAAATCACAATTTCCTTAACTATCATACAACAATAAGGACACATAATAATCCATATCCTGGTCTTCCTGTTACCACTCTTTTCTCTCTCTCTCTCTCTCTCTCTCTCTCTCTCTCTCTCTAGGCCTGCCTCTGGATAGTGTTCTCTTCGATTGGAGGCCACTCTGTGCAGCTGGGGATGGTTTCTCATCAATGCCTTGGGTGGTTCCATGAAATTACAGAGTAAGAACGGGAGCTTTGGGAATGGACTGGCCTGTAGTTAATGTAAACAGTCTCCTACAATGACTCAGGACTACATTTTGCTTCTGATCACCATCACTGTACCCTGCAAACATTGTAATAAATGGACATTCGGTGCAACCCAGATGAGGATGGGTTCCCTCTTGAGTCTGGTTCCTCTCAAGGTTTCTTCCTTATGCCATATCGAGGAGTTTTTGCTTGCCACAGTCACAGTCTTGTTCATCAGGGACAAACTTACACTTATAAAGAACATCTTATTAATTTATATAACCAAATTATCTGTGTAAAGCTGCTTTGAGACAATGTTCAATGTTAAAATCGCTATACAAATAAAAATTAATTGCATTGAATTTATACTAAACACTGTCAATCAGGCTTTATAAAATGTTTAACATTCAATTTCCTGGTCTGTGAGGTCCTATTGTTATTTATAAAGGATGAAATCCAGCACTAGGTCCAGCACTAGGTTTATTTAATAATTCTCTCAGTAAAAGAACTAACAAACACAACAAACCACACTGCTGTTTTTTAAACATCATGCCTGTCATCTTCTCAGGTCACACAATTCTTTAGTTTCTTCCTTGTGCATTTAGGTTGTAATGCACTTTCATTCAGTGTGCAAATAACTGGAACGTGCAGCCAAAAACATTGTGCATGTGTGTGCGTATGTGTGTTTCATCTACTTGAGTAAAAGTAGATATACAGTAGGTAAAATATTACTCCAGTAAAAATAAAAGTGCTCCCAATAAACTTTCACTTGAGTAAAAGTGCAAAAGTATTTGCCTTCAAATACTTCAAATGTTCTTAAGTATCCAAGTACTATGATTTATTATGGCTATAATGTCTCATAATTTTTTTTAGCACAAATTATGATAAACTACATACTATAAATCATATTGTTATGCAGCTAAACTAAATATTGTTGCTCTATGTGTAAAAGCACAGCAGGCAGCAGCTTAACCTAAGTGATATACAGTTATTCGTCCATTTCATTAAATGCATTAGCATTTAATCATCACAAGATAAAAAAACTACTTAAGTACAATAATGTTGTACTTAATAATAATGTTACTGTCCACCACTGGGGTGTGTGTGTGTGTGTGTGTGTGTGTGAAAAAAATGTGCAAGCGTAACAAGACACCAGTTTATGCATTTACCTGCATGTTTTAATGAAGGGGAAAGTGTGTACAAACGTTAATAAAGGCAAAAAATAAAAGAGAAAAAACAAAAACACATTGTTCGACCTATTTAAGATTTAACATTAAATCCAGAACAAGCACAGAATCATTCAACAAAACCTGTCATTATATAATTATTATAATTATTATTATTTCTTTTTTTAGTAGTAGTAGTAGGTTTTTAACCTCTGTATGTGTTCAACAGAAAATCTATTATTCAGCGAATATTAAGCAAATATCACAATCAATGCTTTAGTGAACATCAACCCTGCTGTAATTATTTGTTGTCATCTGAATTTACTAGTTATACTGATATAAATAAAATAACCATATAAAACACCTTTATAAGACTGTTCAATTTTACTGTATCTATAAACTTAAGTCCATAAAGAAATGAACCTGACCTCAATTAGTTTTTCCTCAGTAGCTCCACTTCCCAGGTTTTTTTTGAGAAAACAAAATAAAACAACATGAAAATAAGTGTATAACACAGCAGTAGTGGAAGGAAACAAAGTGAAGAGTAAGAAACTGTACATTTGTGTTTGGCATCCCTAATCAAATTAAGCAGACCCTTGGTTTCCCAAACTATTTTTAAATGGTGTCACCAGAGAAACTCACCTCAACTCTCCTCTTATATTTCTCTCAGTTACTTTACATATTAATATTAGAAATGTTAAATGCTTTTTCTAGTCGCTCGGTATTAATTGTGTATTAATATTTTGAAATTTTACAGATCAGACAAGTTTAAATGAACGCATCTTATTTTAATCTTTTTACTCTTCAAGCAGACTGCAAGTGTGAAAAGTAGTGTGTCAAAATTTCTTTGTCTAGCTACCTCCGCTTAATACATTAAAATTGTCTCAAATTACGTACTTATGTACAATGTACAATTAGAAAAGTAAATCTGTCTCTTCAGTTTTAGACCCTAACCTGAAATCTGTTTCTGTTACTGTGTGTAAATTACTCACTTAATTGTATTAATTGCAGTATAGGATAAATAAGATACAGTTTTGGAATGTGTCTGTGTGCAATGTTAAGTTGAAGAGCAGCAGAGAATAACCAAGTGTGTAAAGTCTAAAGAGCAGTATGTCATAAAGTGACACATGGGTTGCTCTATAAAAGTGTGATTAATATGTTCTTAAAGTGATATATGACCATCTGATAAGCGTGCAAGTCTGATAGCCCGTCATCTTTTACTATAAGCTTGGTGAACCTGATAAGCCAGTTGTAAGCTCAAAAAGTACATTCCACCATAATACTGTGAGCCTCAGGCAGACTTCCTCAGGCAGCATCATAAATTAAAGTAACACTTAGCAGGTTTCCTATTACAGTTCACAGTACATTGGGCTTTTAAACAATAAAAAGCTTTTATTCCGTAGCCTTAACTTTCTAAATTATTGATTATCAAGAGTTTTTGTGTGACGCAGGTCATGATGGGTAGAAAGTCTTTAAGAGACATGTTAGTGTGCATATTTACAGTGTATTACATTTTCCAGATAGTTATGATGGACAGGGATGTTTTGGTGCTAACGTGACATCTAGTGGATGCCATATTTAATCATTTTTACAGTTTTTCTCAGTTGCTTTGGAGCATTTCTCGAATAATCCCTAATACAGTATTTGCAAATCAGTAAGTGCTTTCTCAAAACAATTGAGTGCAGTTTCAGTACTTCTTGATATAAACTACAGTTTGGATTACAGTGATTCAAAATGCACAATTTTAATTTCTTTTGTACGATATCTTTGAATTTCAGCAGCACAAATGTATGTATTTGATTGCATATTTGATTCATATTGATTGCAAGACAGAATTCCCACTTTTTACTGTACTATACAAGTGTTCAATCGAAAAATCAATCTTGTGAACCTTCATTTGGAGAGTGGATAAACAACTAAGAAATATGCAATGAACTGATGTTGAGATGTTGTAGGGGTTAAGACTATTTAGGTGAAACCAGTATAATATATTTTGATCAACATGACATATACAACTGATAATGTAGGAAACAGCAGACAATTGTACACAATCAGTTAAATGCTCTTTATGATTTAGCATTTATTTAATTGGTATTTTTCAGAGGACATGGGTGAGGGTGTCATACCTTTAATACCCACCAGAGGACAGCCAAGTCTCACAAACGTAAAGGAAAACATAAAGACATCTAAATTTGTATTTTAGTATACGAGATTGTGTCTAATTTGAACTCCGTGAAAGCTGCTGGAAGGGGTATATAGCAGGTTAGAAGGATTTAGCACAGCAAGATGAGGGGGAAAATAACTGTTATAATCACTGTATATTCTGTATGTGACACTCACATTAAAAAAACAAAAAAAACACCAAAGGTATGAAAAGAAAATATTTCTTGTCATTATTTTTGACCATTGTGGTGACAAGGTCTAATCACTTTGTTATGCTGTGCAATGCATTTCAGGTCTACCAGAGCTCTCATTATATGGTTCAAGCATTCAAATAAACTTTTTTTTTTTTTTTTTTACCCACGAATAATAGTCATACATTTTGTGTGGAACTCTGAATGATGCACATGTATTTGTGTTTTATCAGATAATAGTGAAAGGGTTTGTAATCCACTATTTTCAGAACCAGTCAACCTGCAGTCCCTCTTTCCCAGTACATTGCATTATATCTTCTTTTGTGTGTATATATATATATATATATATATATATATATATATATATATATATATATATATATATATATATATATATATATATATGTCTTTACAATGAAACATTTTGATAATGAGAAAAATAAAAAAAATCAATGAGAAATATTAAAACTAAAATGTTTATGTAATTTTAATTGTAAAGGTTTATCCCAAATGCAGAATGTTTATAAGATGAACAGTTAAGAAGGTATATTGTTAAGAATTGAAGATTACTTGAACATTATAGTTGGCCCTGCTCTGTGTTCAATCTCAGTCTCCATATTCCACTACAGCACCTAGATTATTGCTAACAAAGGACTGAATCCCAGCTTCGACTCTCTGCAGCAGTGCATTATCTCCTTTTACCAAAAACATCAGCTGAGTAACATCCTTCCAGTCAAGTGAGCTCAAAATCAGACTGATCTCAGAGAACAGCTTCTGTTTCTCCTGAGGTGGAAGCTCCATGAGGATCTGAGGAACTGGTTTAAACTGACCGCTGGTCATCCAGGCACCCAGAAGACCCCCGACAGCTCCACCTGACAATATGAAAGAGAGACACTTTATTTAGATGGTGAAGAAATGTTTGTGAAAATTTAACAATTGTAGGTTTATAAAACCCCAGTTATTAATGTCATAAAATGTAAATATAAACAGAATGCAATGATTAACACATTTCGTAAAACATTATTTTATTCAAAAGAAAACATAACACATTGAATGATTGAACTGAGGTAATTTGGAATTTGATGGCCATAAATCATCTAAAAAATTTTAGTAGAGAATGTTTGAGTCGGATACAGGATTCTCGCTACTTAAAGACCTGTATCTTCTTTGTCATGTTTTTCATTTCGTATTGCATTAAATGTTATCAATTGGGAAAAGGCTGCCATGCTCTTGTTATATATACATTATTCGATTTAGCATTTTCTTGCTCAAATATGCAAGACCTTCCTTGAAAAAGACATAATCTCAATGTAAGCATTTGTTGTAACCTGTATATATTTATATATATATATTGTTTTTCAAACCTGTATATAACTTTTAGCATTGATGGTGCTTTTCCAGGTGAGCTTTTGATTCCATATATGCTAATGCAAAGCCTATAACAAGCCAGGTAGTCCCTTTCCTCTTTAGTCTAACGGTCAAGGGTCAATGGTTTCCAAAAATAAATTATGAATTGTATGACCAAGAACAGTTTTCCACTTTGCTTCAGTCCATTTTAATAAACTTTGGCCTGAGGAAGCGAGACACAGCAAACTGTTTTAACATACAATGCTTTCTGGAGGTACTTCTAAATAAATGCAGTGATTTCCATTACAGAATCATGCCTGTTTTAATCTAGCCCTTTCTCAGGGCCAGAAGATCATGGGAATACAGTAATGATTTCTTCCATTGTCCACTGTGAATGGAGATTTTTCCAGATTCTCAATCTTCTGATGATATTACAGTGGGCCAAAAAATGTATTTAGTCAGCCACCAATTGTGCAAGTTCTCCCACTTAAAAAGATGAGAGAGGCCTGTAATTTTCATCATGGGTAACACTTCAACTATGAGAGACAAAATGAGAAAAAACAATCCCGAAAATCACATTGTCTGATTTTTAAAGAATTTATTTGCAAATTATAGTGGAAAATAAGTATTTGGTCAATAACAAAAGTTCATCTCAATACTTTGTTATATACCGTTTGTCGGCAATGACAGAGATCAAATGTTTTCTCCACAAGGTTTTTACACACTGTTGCTGGTAGTTTGGAACATTCCTCCATGCAGATCTCCTCTGGAGCAGTGATGTTTTGGGGCTGTCACTGGGCAACATGGATTTTCAACTCCCTCCAAAGATTTTCTATGGGGTTGAGATCTGGAGACTGGCTAGGCCACTCCAGGACCTTGAAATTCTTCTTACGAAGCCACTCCTTCGTTGCCTGGGCGGTGTGTTTGGGATCATTGTCATGCTAAAAGACCCAGCCACGTTTCATCTTCAATGCCCTTGCTGATGGAAGGAGGTTTTCACTTAAAATCTCACGATACATGGCCCCATTCATTCTTTCCTTTACACGGATCAGTTGTCCTGGTCCCTTTGCAGAAAAACAGCCCCAAAGCATGATGTTTCCACCCCCATGCTTCACAGTAGGTATGGTGTTCTTTGGATGCAACTCTATTCTTGTTCTATTTTGGTTTCATCTGACCATATGACATTCTCCCAATCCTCTTCTGGATCATCCAAATGCTCTCTAGAAAACTTCAGATGGGCCTGGACATGTACTGGCTTAAGCAGGGGGACACCCCTGGCACTGCAGGATTTGAGTCCCTGGCGGCGTAGTGTGTTACTGATGGTAGCCTTTGTTACTTTGGTCCCAGCAGGTCATTCATTAGGTCCACCCGTGTGGTTCTGGGATTTTTGTTCACCGTTTTTGTGATCATTTTGACCCCACGGGATAAGATCTTGCGTTGAGCCTCTTAAAGAAGTTACAGGTCTTTAAGAGACCGAATTCTTGCTTTTTTATAATTTGCAAATAAATTCTTTAAAAATCAGACATGTGATTTTCGGGATTTTTTTTCTCATTTTGTCTCTCATAGTTGAAGTGTACCTATCATCATAAAAATTACAGGCCTCTCTCATCTTTTTAAGTGGGAGAACTTGCACAATTGGTGGCTGACTAAATACTTTTTTGCCCCACTGTATGTACTGTAAATTGAGATATTCAAAGCCTTAACAATTTTGTTTTGAAGAATATTATTCTGAAGTTGCTCCATAATTTGTATATGCAGTTCACTGATTAGTGAAACTCTAGCCATCTTTACAAATGAGAGACTCCATAAGATACCCTTTTAATACTCAGCCATCCTAATGACCTTTTGTTTATTTACTTAATTAATTGCAAAATGTTCCTCCAGCTTTTTCTTTTTAGAAGACTTATTTCTTAAAATTGTACATTTGCTGAGTAAACATTAGATCCTGCCACAACATTTGAGTCAGGTTGAGGTGAGGTCTGGTTTTTGACTGGGCAATTACAACACTGATTCTGTTCTTTTTCAGCCATTCTGTTGAAGATTTGCTGGAGTGCTTTGTTTGTGCTTTGTTCTGAGGAAACTTTGCAAATCTAAGGCATGCTGCCATGCATATTTGAGAGAAAAGGGGCTTTCTCCTGGCAACCAAACAACAAACCATACTTGTTCAGTCTTTCTCTAATTGTACTGTCATGAACTTTCACATTTACATTCTAACTGGGGCCTGTAAAAACTGAGATATAACTTCCACTCCAGGACATCCACTCCTGGGAAGATTGGCAACTGTTTTGAATGGTTTCCACCATTCTTCCTTATTATCTTCCTCATTGTAAAATGATTGTCTTTAAATCATTTGGAAATGGCCTTATAACCTTTTCCAGATTTGTAGGCAGCAACAATTGCTTCTCAAAGATAATTTCTGATGTCTTTCCTCCTTGGCAGTGTGTTAACACACACCTGAATGAACTTTTATAGAGGTTACCACACTTGCTGAATCAATCATGGCAATTTATTAGCAGCAATTGGCTGCTACTTACCCTCTTAATTCCTATATAAGCAGTATAACACATGGCTTTTCCATTTTGGATGTATTTTTATATAAATATAATAATTACTCAGAACAATGTCATGAGTTACTATTTGTTTGAGGTAAAATCTAACTAATATTAAGACTTATTTTATGTCCTGAAACATACTTTCATTTTAGCTATAATTCATAGGCTGCCAGCTTTCATATTGATCATTTAATAATTGTTGAAATGCTAAAATGTTTTTCAACTTTCAAATAGGTGTCCAGTGATTGATAAATAAATATTTGATTGCTGAATATTGTACCCTAATTCAAGTAGCTGTTTAGTACGATCATGATTTTGCATACCATTACATGAATGACTGTCTGACATATAATATATTATTATATTTATGATTAAAAATCAGATGATATAATTAGTTAGAAAGGAGTTGCAATAAATGCAGATGCCCTCAGTTGTCTTCTTATGAATATAATAATATATTTTTATCTTCATAATATTTATATATAATTTTTTTTCTTATTCATAAGAAGACAACTGGAGAGACAGAGACAGAGATTTTAAAGTTAAACACTGAATAATTAGAAACAATAAAAAGTCTTTACCAACAACAAATCCAGCTGGTCCAAGCAGTAACCCTCCTACTACTGCGGTCCCTCCTGTTACTGCACCTCCCTTCAGAGAACTCTTCACTGCAGCCTTCATCTTCCAGCTTGCTGAAACCTCACAACACATCTGCATAACATCGTTCATCTTCTGCGCCATTGTAGTATTCAGCCTGTAGTTAAATGAAAAAAGAAAAAAATGTGAGACAGGTTTTACACAACACTGTTCTTCAAACAAGTTTCTCATCTCTTCTTTACTTATTTTGATTATATAATTACAATTTCACACATAACTATACCCCCCACCCCCACCCACTTTATAGACACTTTAAGTGAAAATAGACATTTCAAGGAAAATTTTCTATTTTCTATTTACTTTTTTAGGCTAATTCTGCTCTAAACCACACTTTCAGTGTTTCAGTTCAGTGAAAAAATATGCTTAATATGTACTCAAAATTTGTCTTTAAATAATAACCATACTGTAAAACACAAAAAAATCAATGAAATCCTCTAATAATACTTGAATCACATTATCCAGCTTATATATAAAGGTAACAAAAATACAGATACACAAAAAAGGCTCTGTGTTAACACAAGTATGTAACAAATTATAACAATAATAAGAATAAACTGTTATTATTATTAATAAACAATAGTGGTAGTAGTATACCTGATTGATGAAATGAAGAATTGTTTCACAGAAGCTGCCAGTGTATAGTTTTAATTCTTCAGAGCTGTACTCTCTGTGTTTGTTTAACAGACACTGTCTCAGTCTATTTATATCTATACCTCGTACTGCTTTTCCTGCTTAAATCCCAGACATGCCAATCATCAAACTCATGGAGAAGATAGACTTACTTTACTTTCACTATCCCTAAACGCTGCTTTTGTGTTCGACTCTTCGGTTACAATTTGAAAGTAAAACTGATTTGAATCTATGTAAATACGAAACAGAGAAAAGAAACAAATAAAACCAGTATGCATTATGACTGTGATGGAGAAAATGCTGGCTTGTTTATGTTAAGGGCATGTGTATGTTTGTCATAGAGGTTGCTACCTAAAACACAGAGGTTTACAGGAAGGGAACATAATTAACATCAAATTAGAACTGGTTTATTTCTTAAGCAGTGACCTTTGTGAATGTATTCACCCCTTATCTAATAACCGCAAAACAAAAAACAATCAATCAAATACAGGTTATACCTTCAGGGTGTGGTGCACCTCAATTTCTAGCACATTAACCTTATAAAAAAACCTGTTAATGCATCTTCTCACTTACACGTCACACTTTTACACAAACTCCCCTGGGTTTCACTTTCACCTATGTTACACAGAGGATTATACAGTAAATCTCAATCTAGTTTTTTTTTTTTTAAACAACTTTACAAAGTGCTACAACAAATGTAATAATTTGCCATTTCAGTGTTGACTTTTCCATATAAGAAATTCCATACAATACATCCATTAAAGGTAGCATAAACTGTGGCTATGTAGACCATCTTTATGAACATGAGTATTAAAAATAGTGGAAGGTATGCCTATACTATAGTCAAGTCATATTACTGTTAAAGTGAGTTTTGATTGAAGTGGGGTTGCATGAAATACTGTACTTTTATTTATTGTATAACCTGCAGTAGACCACACTGAGGACAGTAAAACAAAACAGCACCAAGTGAGACGACTTTTAGCATCCATGAACTGTCTATTCTGGAGCCCTATCTATAATATATAATACACTGACTTGGCAAAAGTACAGAGATGCTTAAAATGTTGTTATCCCTTCAGAACCTTCAATATTGCTGCATGAATATGTATATGAAAGGCACTAGATGTTCACACAGTAGACAAAGTGAACACAACAAATAAAACAAATATGTATTTAATTATTGCCATTCAAAATGATCCAATACATATCTGTGAGTGGCAAAAGTATGTGATCCTTTGCTTTCAGTGTTTGGTGTAACCCCATGCTTCAGGTCCTTCCACAACATGTCTGTCTATCTATCTATGTCTGTCTGGTTACTCCACAAGACAGTTTTTCAAATAGTCCTCTGACTTATCCATATAAAATTTCAGATGGGTAGCTATGTTCTTTTTGTCTTTTTTCTTGTAATTCTACTATGCATACCAAGGTTGTTCATTGTTCTGTTGATGGTAAACTTTAACATTAGCCATCTTAAGGCCTTTAACTGCTTAGAAGTTACCCTGGGTTCCTTTGTGACCTTGCAGACAATGACATGTCTCACTTTTAGAGTGATCTTTGTTGGTTGATCAGTCCTGTGGATGGTAGCAATGGTTTTAAATTAGCACTATTTGTACACAATCTGTCTGACTGTGGATACGTGGAGTCCAAACACTATTCAGATGGTTATGTAACCTTTTGTCTGACCAGGGGGGTATTCCAGAAAGCAGGTTATGTGACATACCTGGGTATGTTTAAGGGTAAGTTCGTGGATAACCTCAACTTTCGGTTCCAAAAACGGAGGTAACTTTCTGGTTATGTATGTAACCATAGCAACTGACTCTCTGAAGATAACCTGCTCGGGAGCAGGTTATGTTTCAGTGTAACTTCGGCGTGCCCTTTTGATGAGGATCCTTTGGACGTAGAAGCACAAAATATATGAGTATTTTTCGTCGGAGAGGGTTATAAGACCAAGTATTGATGTTTGCATACCCTAATGAATATTTGAAAGAGCGTTATCGTTTCTCAAAAGATTCGTTCGTTTATTTAACACGTCTTTTAAAACCGCATATCGCAAATGTGACAAACCGCGGTTCTGCGCTTAGCACAGAAAACATTTTTTGTACAGTGTGGGCGATTAGGGGCATGTGGGAAAGGCGACTGTGTGTAAAGCCGTTCGTACAGTATGTCTGGCACACACATATATATTTAATATTTAGTCATATTATTTATATCTATACATGTATTCATTATGCGCGCACACACTTCATAATTCCATAACTTTCTGTTTCAGGGATTCCAAATGTAATTGGGTGCATTGATGGCACTCACATTCCTATTAAAGCTCCACCAATAAATGAGGGAGACTGTGTTAATAGGAAATCTATTCATAGTATCAATGTGCAGGTAACAACTTAATTTTTTCCCTTCTTAAAAATCATTAAAGTCATTACTTTTCCACTAACTAGGTAATATGTGAGGCAACCCAAATCATTACCATTGTCGAGGCAAAATGGCCAGGATCTGTGCATGATGCCAGAATTTACCAGACATTTCAGCAGGGCATGTTTTGCTTTATACAATTTTTATTTTTTTTCCTTTTTACTATATTTGTGTTGTACATTTCAATCATTACAGGACAGTACAATGGTTACTTGCTGGGGGACAGAGGATACCCTTGTCTGCCCTATTTAATGACACCCTACTCTGAACCTGAGCCTGGACCACAGACACGGTTTAACCTGCCTCACAGCCGAACACGGGCCAAGGTGGAGATGACTATAGGGATCCTCAAATCTTGGTTTCAGAGTCTGCGTGGGCTCCGGGTTAGTCCAGAGAGGGCATGCGACATTATAGTAGCTTGTGTTGTGCTTCACAATATTGCCACTATAAGAGGAGAGAGCCACCCTCCTTGTATTGAGGAAGATGGCCCAGAGGAACACCTACAGATTTTAGAGGCCAACAGAGACGGAAGACTTTTGAGAGACAGGATCTGTCAAAATCACTTATTAATTTTTTTGCACTGGTCTGCCAGGCAGTGTATTTCTTTATTTCCTGTAAAATTCAATAAAATAATTATTTATATTGCTTTACACATACACACACACACACACACACACACACACACACACACACACACATACCACTTTTAACATGCAACAGATTAATATTCAGACAAGTTCTCACCTTAAGGCGATGCTCCAGTAATTCAATTTCAAGTGCTGCTTTTTTAATGAGAAACCTTTTCTCTTCCATTTGAAACTGTATAAGGTCCCTCTCCATGTCACTTTTTCTTATTTGTTTTTGGAGATGGACCTTATACAGCTCAACAAATCAATTACAACTGTGACAGACTGAGTTCTTTCTGGAGGGTCCAATAATACAATACGTCCATCAGTATCTATAAGAACACACAACCCATTAAATTCTCAATATTATTAAAGAAAATAATACATGAAAAGAGTAAGATGTCAGACTAAGATCACAGTAGCCTATACATCATATGCAGTTAAATAAAATAAGCCTACATAAAAATGTATCTTGTTCAAAAAGCCTTTAAGTGACAGAGATAGTAATTTATTAGGACAAAAAAAATGAAAAATCATAGAGGTAAACTTACATTTCACCATTTTTTCACCATCACTTGTGGTGCATGGTGTGTGTGATGAACTGTCCCCTGGAATGCCAGTAACCACTGGTTGCCCTTTATTAAGGGACAGAGCCAGCTCCTCAGATGGGGTGAGGGGAGGTGGTGGTGGACCCCCGCCAGTTAGACGGGCTTCAGTCTTCTTTTTATTAGCTACATGACAGAATTAATATTCTAAATCCTGTTATAATAATAGTTCAGTAATTGTGTAATGAAATATGACCTTTTTGCAGAATGTTTTTGTGTTTCATTTTGACTTGGCTTAAAGTTCTTGTGGCTCCAGAAGGATTACAGCTTATTAAATAAGAAATATACATTATTATTTTAAACTAAAAAAATAAATGGCAGGAAAAGTAAATGCTTTCATAGTGATATAACATATTCAAAAGGATGTATAAGTCATACTTCATTATTTTGCATTATAATAAAACGGGAGCCAATACCAAATTTGTAATTTAATACACTCATGCATTTACTCTGTCCGGTATTTTTTGCCAAGTCAACTCTCTTGCTTTAGCGATGCAGCTGTATTGCTTATTTTTAATATTATTGGCTTAAACTCCTCATAAGCATTAAAACCTCCAACTCCGCCTCTGTGAAATACGCTGCTCTCTTTTTTTCGCTTTGAGTTTCCATGGTGACTCGTGAAATCGGCGATCCATTGAAAATGTCTTTATACATGCACCGTGCACGCGCATTACCTCTGGGTAACCAGTTGGAGGTTGATTGAACTAACTCTTCTCAGGTGTTTTGGAACCGACATACTCATGGTATGCCTGTTTGGGGTAAATCAACCCAGAGGTTATGATTTAGCAAATGGTAAGTTAACCAAGCTTTCTGGAATACCCCCCAGATGAGCAACAACAACTCTTTTCATAAGGTCCTCAGTTTTTTATTTTGTGAAAAACAGACTTCGATAGATCTGTGTTCTTTATATAAAACAGGACACTCAATGACACCCGATTGTCATCCCATTGATTTTGATTTTTTTACCCAGTAACTGATGTGATTTAAAATGTATTAAAGTACAATACTACCAAACAAAATATATTTTAGCTGAAGTAAAATTCAAAATTAGCAGTGCAGAAAGTGCTACTCAGTTACAGTAGTATGAGTAAATGTCTTTCATTATTTTCCACCTCTGATATACATCCACACAGTCAATTCATAACACAGGTTAAAGCACACTAAGAGAGACACTTTTTTTTTTTTTTTTTAAACACACACACTAATGTCAAAAATACACAAGAGTTATGCTCTTTTGCTGGGTGAACAACAGATGTAATGGCACACTCTTTGGCATCTGGACTGGAACAACTTCAAAACAGAGGTTACCAAAAATTCTGCAAAACTATAAAATAAAAAAAATAATAATATGACATATCCTAATTACTATGAGTTATGGAGAAAAATAACAGCATTGATATATAAGTGCCACAATGTAATCTACATCAGGCTCTCTCTTACAGTCAGACACATCACAATGACACATTGCTCACTGTGGCAAAAAACTTTAACAGTGCTGGCCTAAAATGAGCAGTGCCAAACTTTCATTGGCATATCACCTGCCCCAACAGGGGCAAAAGGTTTTTGGACTACAACAAAAATCTGTTCACAAACAAAGCACATTACCAGTAAATCAAACTATATGGACATACCAGTTTCTGGCCACTGTGCAAAATTCTCTACAAGGCATAGAATGGGACAAGTGCAAGTACAACTTTGAAGACATCAATATGTTTATTGAAGCACTTCCAGTCAGAAGCCACAAGTGGATAAAACCATTTCCAACCATTTACCTTTAATGCAGGGATCGAAACCTGAAATATGAACCATGACAAGGCATGAAACTACAGAATAAGACTATAGTTCAACAGTTCCAACATGGTGGCTCTAGAAACCAGTGTCAGGGACTTAGAACAATAACAGACTACAAAACCCAATTCTCCAGAAAATTTAATACAGACACTTTTATTATCGATGGGCTAAACATTTTCTAAGCTCACTTCAAGGCTGCAGCTAACAACCCTAACCAGCGGAGCAAATATGGCTAATGGTGCTAACAGTACTTATGTCTGCATGCATGTGGAGAATGTGAAAGTGAGAAATGCTTTCACTAGAAAGGAGCAGGACCAGACAGGATCACAAGTCAGGTCCTTAGAGTCTGCACTGACCAGCTAGCAGCAGCAGTGTTCACACAGACTGTTTCTCTACATGGAACAATTAGTAATCTGGAGATGCTTTAGAGAGTTCTTTATCATTCCTGTCCCAAAAAAAAAAAAACCCCAGTTCAAATTAAATGAAATAAAACTTAAAATTTAAATTCAAAAGATGCACTAATATTAGCCCTATATTCAATGATAAAGCGCTTTGAAAAAGTAATCAGAGACTTCGGCTTGCTCATCAGGGATAAATGCACACCGTTCACCTTGACTGTTGATTTCTGTAAAGCTGCTTTGAGACAATGTCTGTTGTAAAAAGCGCTATAGAAATAAACTTGACTTGACCATCACTTCTTCACTACCTGACTTCATGGACCCATTACAATTTGCATACTACCTTATCACTGCACAGATCACACCATTACACACCTCCTACACACAGTTCTGAGCTATCTAGAAACCAGGAGAAAGTTTATAACTAACATAACTTACGAGTTTTATATTTAATACAATAAATATTTTTCCCTTTAGTATGTGGGCTAATGAGCTATACTTGAGGTCAAACTGAATAAACACCAGTCTACCTTTCAAAATAGTCAGTAACATTCCTGCCTTATGATGACTCACTTTGACTTGAACATTTTTATTACCCATTAAAAGACTGACACCAAAGTACTAGCCCAGTGACAGTGTCAACTAGTTTTAGGTTTCCCAGCCCTGGCCTTGGAAGTCACACCTACACACACAATAGACAGTCATTAAACATTCTTGTAAGCATTGTCCTAAATACATTACACACACAATCGTTTCCAAGAAAAGAGGGCAAATAAAGGTTAATGTCCATCCAGAAGTGAAATTGAAGGTTTTGATTGACTTTTATAGGAATTGAAAGTACCAATTATACAGAGAGAAGTTTCTTCAGAAATGGAAGAGATTATTAAAAAAAATGTTGGGCTGCATTTGCTCCAGTTAAAAGTGGAACCATTTATTAAGTGTATAGGGTTCTACCTTTTTTTGTTTAATATATGATTATTGTTTTCTAATGTTCCCCAGTTTTGTATTGTATCTTAAATTCAAACAAGCAAACAAGAGGAGGATAAATTCTGTCTGCAATTAGGGGGTAAATACTTTGTTCGTGGAATAAAAGTGACTATTTAAATAAGTGTGTTACTTTAGTGGCTTGATATTGCTAAAAGGTTGTTGCAGACTTGATGATTAGTTCTTCATAAGGTTACCCCAATGCTACACACCTTTCACTGGCTAGAACATTTATACTTAGCTACTATAACAAACAGACCACTCTAGCCCTCAGCACTAATCTGCACTGTACCAGGTCCTCTTTTATCCTTATCCACTGCTTGACTGGTCCCAACTACCTCTCAGTGTACAAAAAAAAAAAGACATGCTTCCAGACTCTTTTCTGTTGTGGTGGAATGAACTTTCACTTCCTGGTCAGACAGGTATTGAATACTACAGTGCTTTTCATACTACAATGTTAGGCCTGTTTAGCAGATTCCATGGATCAGTTTCAGTACATTAAAATACTTAAAGAGGTCATGTTGCCTAATGCCAAGTAGGAAATGCTCTTGAAATGGGTGTTTCAAAAAGACAAAGGCCCCAAACACACCAGTAGGCGAGCAGCATCTTGGTTCCAGACCAACAAGATTAACGTTATAGAGTGGCCAACCTAATCTCCGGACTTGTGGGGTGACAAAAAAAAATGCTGTTTCTGAGGCAGAACCAAGAAATGCAGAGGAATTGTGGAATGTAATGCAGTCATCCTGGGCTGGAATACCTGTTCACAGGTGCAAAGAGGTTGGTCGACTCCATGCAACACAGTTGTGAATCAGTTCTCAGTTGATTATACAACTAAATATTAGTTTAGTGATTCATAAGAAAGCAAAAAAAAAAAAAAAACCCCGAGCATTTTTCAGTTTATATAGTAAATGTTTGACTTTGTAAAGAAACATGCAGACACTGCTATTTTGTTCTTAACAGCCTAATATTCTTGCAGGTTAAGCAACTTGGTCAAGGGCCCAGCAGTGGCAGCTTGACCTTCCGATCATAAGTTCAATGTCTTAATTAATGAGTTAATAAATCCTTCCAAAAAAACAAGGAGCAGCAAAAATATCTTTCTCAGCACATAACAGAGAAACTCACTGTCAAAAGGCAAAAGAAGCAAAAGCCATGTCTGTGCATTACCTCAGCACTAACTAGGGGGAAGGTCTAGTGATGAATCAGTCAGAGTCAGATAACAACAAAAAAAAAGATTTACATTTATTTACATTTGGCAGACGCCCTTATTCAGAGCAACTTACACCTGAGCAGGGGAGGGGTAAGGGCCTTGCTCAAGGACCCAGCAGTAGCAGCTCAGTGGTGGTGGGATTTGAACCTGTGACCATCTAATACAAAGTCCAGTGCTTTAAACACTAAGCTACCACCTCCCCACAAAAAAGGAAAAGATGTTGAGAAAAACACAGCAATGGCGCCCCCCTGTGTTCTGAGGCCTTAATAAAACAACCAAAACAACAACAACTATGTATTCCAGTTCAATGTAACTCTTTCCCCTTATGCATTAATCTCAGGAATCTTCAAGAATTACTTTATCATTAAATGTCTGTTATCTAAGTTGTGTGAAAAAGATTTAATTTACTACCAGACAGATGTAGTAAATAGTGTGTGGATACACACTACTGAAGGAGTTAAGAGTGAGGAAAATATATCACTGGAACAGAGCCTTCATTTTAAAGAACAACTTAATTAAATTAAAAATAAATAACTGCATGCTCTCACACGCTTTGCACCAAAAATAAACTGTTGTTAAATCTCCTGAGGGCATGTGAGGGTCAAGCCCACTCTGTAGTCATTGGGAGGTTCTTCACAGGTCGATGGTGCCTTTGGTCTTGAATTTTTTGGCCGACCTCTCACTGGAGCGAAGCTCAAACTTACTGCCGTAAATGTACGTGACAAAGTCTCCCATCTCCACACTGAACACGCTGTTCTTCTTAGGAATGACTGTACACACAGACACGCACACAGTGATGGCATAAAATAAAAAGCACACTCATTACATACGATTAAGGATAAAATAAAACAAATCTCACTTTTCAGTCGGTTCTCCTGTGTGATGATCTTAAATATATGTTTCAGCTCCTGCACCAGGATCCCTGTGGAGCCCACATATGAGGGGCATTTAGAGCGAACAACTGTGAACACACACACACACACACACACACACACACACACACACACACACACACACACACACACACACACACACACACACACACACACACACACAGAGGCAGGTAGAGGTACATTTACAGGATTCAAACATTCCATCTAACACGTCTAGTTCCCTTTTAGGGGGAACTCAAACGTTTTTAATTTGGAAACATTTACAAGTAAAATGTTTATGCATGTAAAGAACCTCTAAGGAATCCTACTGTAATAACAGTGTATTTTAATAAAAACACAATCCTGACCTGTTATAATAGCACCATGAAAATCTGCCTTTAGAAGTTTCTGCTGCATCACCTGTAGATTACTAAGACACACATGTACACGCACACAATGTGCAGAGTACATTGATTTAACAGCAACAGAACAGCACACAGTGAACAGTTCAGCATGGATTTTATGTCCTGGCTCAGTTCCTCACCTGTCTGGTCTGAGGCCATTACACAGCTCAGTGATGTACTGCTTCCACAGCTCATGCAGTGGCAGGAAGAGATCGTACCTGTGTGCAAGACACCACATTATGTGCTAAACAAAGAAGCAGATGCATAACAGTGATGAGTCTTGTGGTAAAACTATGACAAACTTTTGATGCTCGGGTTTCAGCTCAAACACTCTCATGGTTCTGATGTCTTTAGCATTCAGTCCTTTAGCCTTTGTTTTTTTCCCTCTTCTCTTCCTCTCCCGAGCATACTGCAGCATCAGCGCTTTATGCTGCAGCGCTTCTTCTGCTTTCTCAGTGCTCAGGCGAGGTGTGCTGCTCTTCAGGAAGGCCATGGTGAACTTCTCAGCAGCAGATCCATGCTCAGACTGCACACACACACATGGAAAAGAGAGAGGGATTAACACTATACTATCAACCAATGATTCAATTGTTCTACTGCCAGTAATCATCATCAGTTCATATTTTATAGATAATTATCTGGATATAATTGTGTATACATTGTATATCCCAGACTATTTTCATATATATATATATATATATATATATATATATATATATATATATATATATATATATATATATATATATATATATATATATATATACATATATATACATACACACACACACACATATATATATATATATATATATATATATATATATATATATATATATATATATATATACACACACACACATATACATACATATATATATATATATATATATACACATATACACACATACATATATATATATACATACACATATACACACACACATTTCATTTATTTGCTGTACACATATATTTACATATATACATTACATGTTGTACATATATTTATATATTTATCCGCATTTGTCAGTTTGCACAATTGCTATTATTTGCACTTCTGGTAGATGCTAACTATATTTCGTTGCCGTGTACCTGTACTGTGCAATGACAAAGTTGTATCTATTTACCTCACATATACAGCATGAAGTTAATTTGGAGAAAACACACAAAATGGACAGGGACTGGATTACTTAAGGACATTGTTAGTTTATTTATATAAAATACTTCAGTCACCTGAACTCCCAGCAGTTTGCTTTCATCAGGAGGAAGTCTAGACAACACCACCTCTAGAAAAAACAAAACAAAATTAACTCTAGTCTGTGTCTTATCACACGTCAACAGGGTGAACAGGATCAACAGCCAGGTCATTTCTGATATATCATGTGATTTGAGATGTGACACAAATCCAGCTTCTTCACTTACTTTCCATTTGATTCTATATTTCACACTTAAACTTCATAAACAAAACAATCACAACAAATGCCGTTCCGCTGTTTTCGAACACGTGCGTCTCTCGTTCTCTTCCGGAATGAAATGAAGTTCCGCCTTCTGCGCTGCGATTAGCTGAGTTTAAGGACAGTAGTGATAACTTCCTGCCAACCGAAAATCTTAATTTTATTTACGCATAAAAAATTTCATACGTAATTTTATAAAAAAAAATACAACATGGTGAAATAATAATAACGTTACTAGAACTATATGTATTCTAGCAGTTAATACAATAAAATGTAACCTATAGTCCCGCCCCTTAGATGACAGGAAGTGCTTTTCTATTGGCCGACTCTGTCTGCCGGGGAAATTTTTGAAAATACAAGAAGGGCAGATTGAGTAAACACTGTAACTCTTTGAGCTGTCAGTGTGCTGGATTAACTATACTTTACGGCTTTTCTCATATTTGACCTATTTAGCTCTTTATATTTATAACGTGTTTTAATCTTTTAGGTAGAAATGGGGGAAGTGAAAAGTGAAGAACATGTAAACCTCGGTTTGGAGGAAATGGAGTCTGAATCCAAACCAAAGAGAAACGCTAAAGGTCTGTAGAAATCAAACTGATGATTATTATTTTTATTACACACAAAAATATCAAATCTGTTCACAACACTTATAAATAAGCGCGTATAAAATACCATGTAATGGTAGCGTAAGGTCTTTAAACCAGATCACATGAGTCAACGCCCTGCTATTTACTACACTATAAATTCATCGTGATTAATGAATAAACATTTAAGCACTTTATTCATAACTCGAACAAAAACAATCTTAAATTTTTATTTCTGTTTGTATAATATTTATTAAAGTGGACTTTCTAGAGATGCATAGATTCAAACATACACATTTAACGTAATATATATATATATATATATATATATATATATATATATATATATATATATATATATATATAATATATAATTTGCAGGTTTGAGCCATCTTCATGGTTTCTTAGTGGCAACCATCCACAGTAATGTCACGTGTCTAAGCTGCCCATGTAGAGCCATCCTCGCAATTGTGTGAATATCAAATAATTGCACATAGAAATAAACAGCTATATTTACAAATAATTTTCTTTATTTTTGATGGTATATTAGAGTTATTTCCTAATGAAGAAGTTCTCCATGATGATGGTGATGAGGATGAAGATGACAACGATGTCGACAATGATGATGACGATGACAGTGGTACAGATCACCTCTCCATCGGTCCTCAGTCCTGCATTCACCTGCAGCCGGCTGAGCCGACAGGAAGAGGAGGATTACCTGTTGTGTTCCAGACCAATCACCTGGTGTTCTATGAGAGGTTTAAAGCTTATCAGGACTACATGCTCGGTAACGTTCATCCACACTCCTCTACATACACCTTCTAACATAACACATCACTCTTTATTATTTTATGGTGTGTGTGTGTGTGTAAAACACATCTGATGTAGACATGTGTAATAGTTTTGATATGCATGTGTGCGTATGCTGTAGGTGACTGTAAGCCGTCAGAGGTGAAGGCTTTTACTGCTGATTATCTGGAGAAGGTGGTGGAGCCGTGTGACTGGAGGGCACTGTGGCAAACTGATGTGTTTGATGTGTTGGTGGTGGTGAGTGACCTGGAGCACATACATGTGACCGACATTTAATGATGTTATAAGGTGGATTAGAGTAATATTCTTGCCTGATATATCATAAAAATCCAGCAGGACACGACTCTCAGCACGCCATTTAACGACCCACACCTCAACACATCCTGGCCCTTAGGTTTCTATAAAAAAACAGTGTAGAATGTAGACAGTGATGGAATTTTGGAGACTAATAGTAGAAGATAAACATAGTGTTCTCTTTATCTGTATGTGATTGTTTTTCTTATCGATGATAAGTCCTGTCTTATACAAACGTCCTGCTGTGTTCATATTCATATATCATAGTATATAGATCACTGTATGTTTTATGTTTTTGTGTGTTGTGCAGGTATTAGATGTGGACTATAAGGATATGAAAGCAAAGGTGGATGTGGTCGTCCCGCTGCAGTGTGAGGCTCGAGGCTGTGAGCTCTGTGAGGAATCCATGAGATCTTTACTGGAGGCCACTATGAACAAAGTTCCACTACAGGAGCTCAGTGTGGTGTACGACCCATCTGGAGACTTTGACCAAACAGCACTCGCTCTGGAACACCTCAGGTTCACTGCTCTACTACTATTGCTTCTCTTGCTCTCTCTTTCCCAGTAATGTGTGCATGAATCCTCAGATGTTATTTAAACACACACACAAAATCACACACAAACTCTCAATTTTTTCATTGTCATTGAAGCTGTGCTGCATCTCATATGGGATTTGAGCTTCATCTCATACTCATATCTCACTCACCACTCATATTTGTCTAAGTCAAAGCTAATTTAACTTTTCACCAGAACATTAACGAAAATTGCAAGGTGAAATCCCCCAGGACTATTTCCATAATTCCATCTATTTCCATAATAATTTGTAACTGGCCAAACCATTTAAACAAAAATTTTGCTATGAAAATCACACAAACGTTCAATCTGGGTTTACTTTTCAGACTGCTGTGCTACAGAAGTAAACTTAATAGTGTACACTCTGCTCTCTACAGGTTTTTTTACAAACAAATCTGGCGGAAGTGGGACGAGGAAGACGAGGATGATGAGTTTGATTACTTTGTTCGCTGTGTGGAACCTCGGCTTCGACTGTAAGGACTCCACTCTCTCTCTCTCTCTTTCTGACATAAGCGCTTTTCTTCCACTTTCTGATTTCTTTGTGTCTATTTGTGTACCTCTGACTTGGCCTCTCTGTCTGTTTCCCCTTGTTTTGCACCTACATCACATCTGAAATATCAGTGGCATCGTTTTGTAATGATGCAGTGCTCTCTCTCTCTCACTCACTCACTCACTCACTCTCTTTCTCTCTCTCACTTTCTCACTTATACTCTCACACACTCTATCTCAATTAAGTGGTGCTTTGGTGCTCTCTCTCTCACTCACTCACTCACCACTCACTCACTCACTCACTCACTCACTCACTCACTCTCTTTCTCTCTCTCACTTTCTCACTTATACTCTCACACACTCTCTCAATTTCAGGTGCTTTGGATATATTTCAGAATGCATCATCAGCAAAAGTAAAGGGGGCTGCTAAGGACTGCTTCCCTATCTGGGATTTGTAAATGAGAACAGGGACAGAAGGTATAAAAGTTTTGGGAGTTTGTAACTTAAGAGGAATTGCAGCAGAAATATAAAAGAAAAATAGTGACTGATGGAAAGAGTTTGTGCCAGTATAAAGGGATATGGCTGCCATCCCAGCTGTCCTTCAGGGATGAGTTATTTTTGCAAATAGCCTGGATGCTTCTGCCTTACAATAAAGGTTTATCATGCTTTAGTCGCATTTGTATTCACAAAATGCAGGTTAGTGATTTGTTCAAACTACCGCTGATTTCAGTGGGAAAATTGGAATAAGATCAACCTGTTTATATAAAAGAATTCAAAGTTAGACTGTCAATTTCTTACAATCACTATGCAGGGCATCAGCCCCAAACATCTGCTTCAAAGAGAGATGGAGAAATATATTTATATCCAGCACTGAGTGTGGAGGTAAGGAAAATAAATAGTGTATTATTTTGCAGTTGAAGGAACTGAAGCAATATGCAACTGTTCATTGATGTAGTTTGTTGAATTTTTTTTTTCTTTCTATTTATTTGTACTTTTTTTTGATTAAAAAACAAACTACCAATTCCATTAAATTGTTTTGACAAATTGTAATGTTATAATTAACTATAAAGACCATAAAGGGCAAGGTAAAATCTCTCTCTCTTGTGCTCTCTCCCACTCATTTACTCCCCAGTAGGTGGCAGTGTGCCCATGTTAATTCTCCACTAAAGAGTACACGCCTGTAGCATATGTAGAACATATGAGATGTCCAACTGTTTTCTTCTTCCCTGATTCCTGTTTCTTCTTCCTTACTGCTTTTGTCATTGTCATGCTCCCAATCATGTTTTTGTGTGTGTTTATTCCCTTGTGTTTGTTACAAGTAAGTGTATGTGTTGCAGATATTATGACATTTTGGAGGACCGTGTCCCTGCCGGTTTGGTGGAGGAATACCACGCACTCCTGCAGCGCTGCAAAGACACCTTTAATGAATTTTCCAGCCTGAGGAACGTCCTGAGCAGTGACTCAGATTCGGAGCTGGACAATGTGTCCATGGTAGAGGGACTGCGGATGTACGAGCAAATGGAGACTCTGAAACGCAGACTGCGTATCATTGAGAACCCACTGCTCAGGTATGATTGTGTGTGTGATTGCACATCAGTGTTAAGTAGTGCACAGAAGGTGTTTGATAACTGATGAAATTGATTGTAATGCACTCTCACTTGTGTGTGTACAGGTACGTGCTGGGTTACAGGATGAACTGTGGTCAGCAGTCATGTCAGCCTAAAGGCGAGCGTCCTGATGGAGGTCATGTGGTCCACCTCGTCTCTTCTTCCATCAATGTTCAATCTCTCCAAAGCCTCATGGTAGATAAGCTTCTCCCCCTGTACTCAGGGAAAGAATTTGAACTGCAGGTACAACTCCCCCTCCCAGTAGCGCATTTTTTTCCTTTACACGAGTATCTGTTTCAGGGTTCAGGCTGAGGCCTAGTGTAGAAAGACAAACGGAGCAACTGTCCTGAAGGAAAACATTTTACCTATGTGTCTGTTTAGTTGTCTGCCTGTATCTCTGCATCTGTCCATCCACTAAGATTCTATTTGTTTTTTTTATATCTACTATAATTGCTTTTCCTTTTGTCTGGTCAGCTGTCTGTCTGTCTGGCCATCTGTCTAGTCTGGTGGTTAACAGACTGGATTTCTTGCCTGCTCTCAATCTATCTGCTTATCTGTCTGTCTCTTTCTGTTTAGAACACAGTCTGGATATCTGGTTTTCTAGCTGTCTGTCTCTGCATGTGCCAGTCAAGCCGTCTGTTTGCTGTGTCTCTTGTGTCCCATTTTTTCTGCTGCTTCAGTAGTGCAGCAGAGCATGGCATATATTCTACTATATATATATATATATATATATATATATATATATATATATATATATATATGTATGTGTGTGTGTGGGTGGGGGTAAAAGCTGGTATGTGTTACACAGCAGTGGGATTTGTTAAAATCTGTTTAGAACTTGAGCTGCTGCTTGATCCTCCGTGTTCCATGCTATTTTATTCCTAAAGGGTGTGTGTGTGTGTGTGTGTGTGTGTGTGTGTGTGTGTGTGTGTGTGTGTGTGTGTGTGTGTGTGTCTCATGTCAAGTCTTTTTTCCCTATTGTGTAGAGTTAATATTTGGTCCTAGATTTCACCATCATTCACTACTTTTGTGTGCTAGATTGGTCTGTCTGTCTGTTGGTCCACCTGTCTGTCTCCTTGTATTTAATGTTCAGTGTTGTTTTATTTCCTCTATTCAGATTCTGATAAATGATTTAGCAGATTTTGATTAGTTCAGTCATAGTGTATGTTTAATTTATGGAAGTAATGATGTTTATCCCCATTATGAATTTAATGCTGTTGGTTAATATAACATGATATAATCAAGTGAGTGTACGTTATTTTTACTTTCCTTTCTAATGGTGTTGGTGAAACTCAGTTCCATACTGAACCAGCATCAGCCGTGAGTGCGTGTTATGAAGCAGATGTGGTCATCGTGTGTCCTGGTCATTACATCATCACCAACAGCATCAGCATTGCCGACTCCATCCAGCTTGAGGGTAAACACATTATAGTCTTTTATACACACACACCCCTCTGGAGCGTTGTTTATGCGCTGCGTTTTTGTTCCTGAGCTCAGTGTAATGAGACTTGAGGACTGACGTATAAATCAGGTGTTTTTTTTTTTTAAACACTGTTTGTGGCTTATGTGACATTTTCTGACTGTAATTGTCCAGAAGCTGTTTCATTTTCACTGCTTTACTGCTCTCTATCAAACCCTCAGAGAAGAACAGCTCCACTTTATCACCTCTTTATAAAAGCCTTATAATTCAGCTCTCTGCATAACTATAAATCTCTCCCAGTGTGAGGATATGAGCTATAAACCTGTGGGGGGGGAGTGCTTGCACCTGTGTGTGTGTGTGTGTGTGTGTGTGTGTGTGTGTGTGTGTGTGTGTGTGTGTGTGTGTGTGTGTGTGTGTGTTCCTTCACTTTTTATATGGATCATAATCACTCAGCTGTGTCGCACATAACCCACCACTTCAGTTGGGATTTCTGAGCTGCTCTCTTTAAACTCCTGATGCCAGGGTCAGATTAAGAATAATTAATAATGTTTGATCGATTTATCAGTGTAGAGTCTTAATAAAATAAAATCTAGACCCTGACCTCTCTTTTCAGACTGCTTGCTTCAAATCCTGATTGCCCGTTATAGAAGGGATAAATTGAGAATCTCGGACGATATCTGTACTCTTTCTGAGAGGTCTTAGAGGAAACAGGATGTAGTCATAAGACAAGCAATAAAACATGAGTGTTTTTCCTGTAGGTGGCGTTGGCATTCTATCATCAGTCTAATGGCACATGTTTATTTTTGCATTTTAATCCCGATTAGTATTTAATTACATCAGTATTAATTAAACTGATTCTGATATTTCTGGTTATCTCGCAGTGTTTAGAGCAGGGGCCACAAACCTTTTTGACACCGAGAGCTACTTTTTGAGTACCGACAAATGTGAAGGGTGTGAACTACCAGTTTGATACTTCTGAAATAACAAATTTGCTCAATTTACCTTTAATTATGTTATTATTAATAATTAATGATATTCATCTGTCAGGGGTGTCAAACTCAATTGCACAGGGGGCTAAAACTCAAAGTACACTTTATATCGTGGGCCAAACAGGATAAACATTTATTGAACACACTAAAACTAAATGTTTTTTTACATAAATATGAATAAAAACAGACAGGAATATTATTCCAGAATAAATCAACTTAAACTTTAAATAATTAAAAATATTTTTCTCTCCATAAAAATATTTCCTGCCAAAATGATACAAGTTAGAAATATGAACATGCTGCAAAAAAAAACCCCCCCTGAACAAATCAATAAAAATTGTGCTTTCAAGTAAAAGTAAAATAACAAATCAAAACAATCAGATTTCTTTGCTCTTATGCCATTTTATAAAAAATAAACCTAAACTTTAAAGAACTTAAAATATTTTGCTCTTCATAAAAATATCTCCTGTCAAACACAAGACGTCTCACACCATCATGCAGCTCTTCAGAAACACTTTGTGATTTTGCTCTGGTAAAAAAACGTCTGCTGAAATGTCAGATTCTACTTTAACTCTTCTACTTTCTGTATCTTCTGCTCTGCATTCAGGTTTTTCAGCTTATCCTGATGTTTTGTCAGTAAACATATACTTATAATCCCATCGGTTTTAAAAGGCTCTGTTTTCAGAATCAACTTTTCTCTTCGCCATTGTGAGGCGTTGCTTCACAATAACCTTACAATAGGGTTAAATACATCAACAGAAGCTCAACTTGATTAACGCTGGACTGTTCCCAGGTAGTCTAGCATTCGGTAAGGCAGCTAAAACGCTGCATTATGGGATCTGTAGTTTGTGTTATCAGCGCTTCATATCGCCGAGACATTAATAACAGTAATAATAGATCTTTTATAAAATCATTTCCCGGGCCGGATATAATTGTACGTCGGGCTTGAGTTTGACACTCCTGATCTATGTGAAGACACTGATCATGTTAATGATTTCTCACAATAATTATCAACAATGATTTAATAAGGAAACAACTATTTTTAGAAACGGCCCGCGGGCGACTCATGTGGTCACGTTGGTGACCCCTGGTTTAGAGGATCTTAATTGGGATAGGATTTGAAGGGGTTTCCTTTTTCCAGAAATTCCCCAGAGATCCCATGTCCAGAACAGATTAAATGTGGATGTAAGGATGTGGTGTGTTTAATCACCCAGGCACATGGGGGACTTTTTGAAGTGATTTTGTGTGTATCTGTGTGTATGTAAGTGATTGTTGTGTGACAGGTTAAATGAGGAAATTAGGTGCTTTTGTGCAAACACTCGACCTGTGCAGCTCGATAAGACCAATCGTGTGTGTGTGTGTGTGTGTGTGTGTGTGGGGAGAAGCAGAGATAACGATGAGACAGAAAAGCTGAGCTGCCTCTGGCTTCACACTGACTCAATTAAACCACTGCCTCGTTAGCATAATATTACCTTTTGTTCCTTTCGCTTGCTGTCTCAGTCTCCTGTAGTGATTCGGTTTAGAGTTGAATTACCTTCTCCCCTGAGTTGACTGACACCAGCTCCCATAGCAGGGGTTAACCCAGGGATAGGCAAACCTTTTGACTCACTGGCCACAATGGGTTCTAAAATTCGACAGAGGGACCGGGCCAGGATATATATATGTTGATGTTCATGACTCTGAATGTCTACTCACATATGTAGGTCGAACCAAACAAAGTCAGCATCTTCTATGCCGCCTTCCAGAGGTTTGGAACCATGGCTTTGTTAAATAAAGCATAAAAGTCATTTAGTTTAAGAGAGCTGAACTTCTCCTTTAAGACAGAGTCAGACTGAAGATCGATCAGTTCCAATTGCACTTCTTGTGGTGCGGTTTCAGGGTCTTGTGACGGGACAGGACACCAGCTAAAAAGTGCAGAGTGACAGCTGATATTGTACTCTTTGAAAACCGTGACAGTTTCTTGACATATTGGGCATACAGCTTTTGATCGGACTTCAGGGAAAAATAGTTTGTTGTCCACTCCGCATTAAACACTCAGCGCTCACTATCCACTTTTCTTTTCTTTGATGAGCTCATTTTTGCAGAAGGGCTCATAAGAGAAGAAGAGAGTAATACACGCGAACAAGGTCAATGTAGCTGAAGTGTGGCATCTTTTATGGAAACGTGGGCATTACAGGGGAAAGGTAACTTGAACAAGGTTTACCCATACCTATTTTAATAGAATTTGGTCAGGCTGGATTAATAAACCCAACGCCGTGTGGCCCGTGGGCTGTAGTTTGCCCATCTCTGGGTTAACCGAAACATTTTAAAGCATTAAATCTGATTCAGCTTCAGCAGCAGAACTGCACACTTCTGTGTTAATGAATGTGGAGGCGTAACAGAAACTTTACACTGTGTCCAGTGAACAGTGGTAGCACAAAGCTCTCGATCACTGCAGCATCTCTAAATGCACATTTAATGCAAATTTTTTATAAAGTTTTACTCAGTTATTTTCTTAGTGATGTGCACCCTGCAATTTCCACCATTTCAGTTTCATGAGCGCTGCTTAAAAGTTCATTGAAGAAAACTAGTGCATAAAAGTTCATCAGCATGATGTAATGTTTTACACAGAAGGGAACACACACACCACCAGAGTTCTGTTTAAACTGAGGATTCCAGGAGAGAACACCCAGAGAACTGACGTGTACGCTTAATTTTTTAACTTTTTTTAATGTAGACTGATTTCAATCAGTCGGTCAGCCTGCACTGGTCTAACTATAAAAACTATTATAATTACTATTTCACAGATGTGTTAATGAGCAAATAAAAATGTAATTTCTAAACATTTGTTTCAAAATTAAGTGGTGTGTGTGTGTGTGTGTGTGTGTGTGTGTGTGTGTGTGTGTGTGTGTGTGTGTGTATAAGGTGGATTTAATGAACTGTCACTTGATTTACCTGCTAGTTTTAAACTGCTTTTTGATGATCTGACCTTTGACCTGTTAGCTTTGAAGGGTCATAATGGGGTTTTCCAGCTAAACACAAAGCTTATTAATGCATGCACACGCACTCTGTTTTATAATTTCTCCCCTTTTCTGTCGTGTGTGTGTGTGTTTTGTGTAGGTTACGGTTTGCCTGATGAGATAGTTATAGAGAAGAGGAATAAAGGAGACACGTTTGTGGAGTCGATTGGCTGTACTGTGAAAATCTCCAACCTGAAGTTTATTCAACACGATGCCATCGAGGGAATTCTCTGTGAGTTTATTATTAACAAATAACTGCACACAACCCTGAACTCTGCACACAACATACAGACCTTCACACTGCACACAACATACATACCTACAACATAGCACACTGCACTCAACACACCTGCATAATGCACACAACCCTGCACACTGCACACAACATGGCACACTGCACACAACCCTGCACACTCCACAAAGCCTACAACCCTGCACACTTCACACAACCTACAACCCTGCACACAACATACAACCCTGCACATTGCACATAACCTTGCACACTGAACACTATCCTGTACACTGCACACAACCCTGCACATTGCACACAGCATACAACTCTGTACACATCGCACAACCTACAACTCTGCACACAAGCCTGAATGCGAACCTGACCACTGCAAACAAGCTGAAAGTGACTGTACACACAAGTCTGAATGTGACCATGACCATGACCTCTGCCTGCAACTTTAAACACTGCAGTGTGCATGACTAATCCCTTCTTTACCCACTTACAAAATTTTGGAAGATTCATCTTGGTATAGGTGGTATTGTATTCATTCAAAAATATTATGGCATGCTTTATGCAGATTTATGACATCTATTTCAGTTCCAGACTTTAACACTACATGCTGCGAAAGAGTACAGAGGATACATTTATTGCGGTGCAGTGTGAAATATTACGTACAACAAGTAAAATGTGTTTATCTCTGTTTATATGTTTGTCTCTAGGTGTGAGACAGGGGAGGTTGGAGATGGAGAACTGTGTGTTGCAGTGTGAAACTACAGGTGTGATTGTCCGCACATCTGCTCAGCTCATCATGAACATGTGTGACCTTTATGGCTCCAAGGTGTGTGCGTGCGTGTTATTTTCACCACTGTTTTAGCATTGAGGGTGGAAATGCGTCATTAACTGTGTGCACGTGTGTGTGCCTGTGAGAGCGTTATATATTTAACACTGTTTTAGCATTGAGGTTGGAAATGCGTCATTATCTGGATGTGTGTGCGTGTACAGGGAGCTGGTGTAGAGATTTACCCGGGGAGTGTGTGCAGTTTGGTGGGAAACGGTATCCACCACTGTAAGGAGGGAGTTCTAATAAAGGTAAGGGTTCAGATATTGTACCTTTTTAAAGTAAATTAGCTGGTTTAAAGTGGCATGTCACACCTCTGAAACATAATCATCAATCACACACAGAGACACACTGTAGATGAAGATATTTCAGTATATTTATTACCCACACTGTCTATACTGTCTCATATTGTCTGTATTGTCTTGTATAGTCTGTTTTTGTCTTGTTGTGTCTGTTTTGTCATGTATAGGTTTTTATTTATGTCTGTACTTTTGAGAGTAACAAACAGCTGGAACCAAATTCCTTGTGTGTGTCAACACACTTGGCCAATAAACCTGATTCTGATTCTGATTCTGATATATGACAGCAGTTTAGGCCAGGTGCATTTCAGTACAGGATTTTAAGTAGACAACAAAAGTAAAGTAAAAGAGGGGACGAGGTTCATACCTTTTGTATGTCTAAATAAATTTGTGAATCCTAATAACTTGATATGATTCTAAATACTGCATTGGTTATACAGTAATCCCCTTTTATCATGGTGGTTATGTTCCAAAACCGCCCGCAATAAACAAGAACCACGATAAATCATCCCCCACACACTTTGAACACGCACACAAAACATTTGCAAGAATATAGTGAGATGAATGTTGTGTAAATTCATAGAAATATATATATACAAACTAATTGGTTATGTGGCAAATGCAATTCAGTGATAAAGTGGAGGTGCGAGATTCCTACCACTGTAAAGCGGGGAATTACTTATATATAATAAAGCATCATGGGACTGTCACATGATCTGGCACTTAAGTTTATTGGCTAATGAATAAAATGCTGCACTTTTCTTCACATAATAAGCATTGTCATGCCATCATACTTCTCTAAATATAATATGTTTAATGCGTTGACTAATAATTTAGCTTTCTCAAGCAGTTTAAAGAACAGATGCTGGTTTAGCGAATCTAAATATTGGATGTGTGTGTGTACAGGAGCTGGTGTAGAGATTTACCGGGAGTGTGTGCAGTTTGGTGGGAAACGGTATCCACCACTGTAAGGAGGGAGTTCTAATAAAGGTAAGGGTTCAGATATTGTACCTTTTTAAAGTAAATTAGCTGGTTTAAAGTGGCATGTCACACCTCTGAAACATAATCATCAATCACACACAGAGACACACTGTAGATGAAGATATTTCAGTATATTTATTACCCACACTGTCTATACTGTCTCATATTGTCTGTATTGTCTTGTATAGTCTGTTTTTGTCTTGTTGTGTCTGTTTTGTCATGTATAGGTTTTTATTTATGTCTGTACTTTTGAGAGTAACAAACAGCTGGAACCAAATTCCTTGTGTGTGTCAACACACTTGGCCAATAAACCTGATTCTGATTCTGATTCTGATATATGACAGCAGTTTAGGCCAGGTGCATTTCAGTACAGGATTTTAAGTAGACAACAAAAGTAAAGTAAAAGAGGGGACGAGGTTCATACCTTTTGTATGTCTAAATAAATTTGTGAATCCTAATAACTTGATATGATTCTAAATACTGCATTGGTTATACAGTAATCCCCTTTTATCGTGGTGGTTATGTTCCAAAACCGCCCGCAATAAACAAGAACCACGATAAATCATCTCCCCACACACTTTGAACACGCACACAAAACATTTGCAAGAATATAGTGAGATGAATGTTGTGTAAATTCATAGAAATATATATATACAAACTAATTGGTTATGTGGCAAATGCAATTCAGTGATAAAGTGGAGGTGCGAGATTCCTACCACTGTAAAGCGGGGAATTACTTATATATAATAAAGCATCATGGGACTGTCACATGATCTGGCACTTAAGTTTATTGGCTAATGAATAAAATGCTGCACTTTTCTTCACATAATAAGCATTGTCATGCCATCATACTTCTCTAAATATAATATGTTTAATGCGTTGACTAATAATTTAGCTTTCTCAAGCAGTTTAAAGAACAGATGCTGGTTTAGCGAATCTAAATATTGGATGTGTATGTGTGTGTAGGATTTTGCAGATGATTTAGACGTTCCTCCTCAGATCACGATGGTGAATAATGTGATCCACAATAACGCAGGTTATGGAGTTATTTTAGTAAAACCTGAAGACCGGACAGGTAACGCACATCTACACACACAAACACACTGCTACATGTCTGACTGTGTCTGTTATATTAGTTGAAAGACAAGGCTGTACTTTTTGTGTCATTAATCCCACTCTTCTTTTTTAATCACACCTCCAGTCTTAGTCAGCATTTTAATTACACTCATTAACACTAAACACATCAGCACTTACATATGTAACATTACTCACTAAAGGAAAGAGACCTGTGTGTGTGAGTGTGCAAAAGATATTGATGATTATGATTTTAAAATATAAATTTACCGTAATTTCTGGTCCCAAATATAAGCCGCACCCACTGAATTTTACAAAGATTTTTATTTTGCACACAAATAAGCCGCACCTGTCTATATTGAAACTAATGAACTTTACACAGGCTTTAACGAAAGACGGTGCCTGTAACACGGCTTGTATCTAAACAGTAGCCTACCAAGAAAGTCATTGTTCACTGTCTTCCTCCTTCCTTTCACAACAATTTCTCTCTCGAGTTTATCTTTCGGCATCGTTGTGCGTTTAAAAATCACCATCGGTGAATCTTTTCTCCCGATGCCGTGCAGCTCAGAACACAGGTGAGGTGTGTTTTTTTTCATGCCCGGTTGTTTTCAGCGTGACGAATGATTCGCATTTCCTATTGACAGTCCGAGTGAGCGGCAGGTAAAACGTCAGAGGAACCTCCTCGCCCGATTCAGTGAGAGCGCATCTAATTTAATATAAAGAGTTTCTTTGGTTTACCTGAACATGTTCGGCAATTTCGTTGGTCTAATGTTATGGGGCTCAGTTTTTTGACTTGAAGCTTGTGAAACCGGGAAAAACCCGGGACAAATCCATAAATTAGCCACTTTATTGTTTAAGCTGCGGGGTTCAAAGCGTGGAAAAAAAGTAGCTGCTTATAGTCCGGAAAATATGGTATATCAGTCCAGAGAACAGTATTATTGTTGTGGTATAGTAAATTGTAAATATTATTATGACAGCTAAATGTCAAGGTAAAATTTTATTTCTGCATATTAGAAATATTAATTCTACATATTATGAATGAGATACAATGAAAATTAATATGATTAAGAATTACACAATAACTTGTAAATTAAACTGTTTTAATGTAATTCTTTGTAGCTGTTGCAGAAGCTGAAAAGGCAGAGGAACAATCAGGAGGTGGGGTCACAGCAGCAGAGGAGGGAGTCACACCGAAAGGACACAACACAACATTAGCAGAGGGTGGAGCTATGCAAACAGAAAGCAAGGACACAACACAAGAGAATGAAAAAACACAATCAGCAGGTGGGGCCACACTAGAACAGGTTGCTGTAATACAATTAGAAGTTGGGGCTGTGAAAACAGAAGGTGAGTTAGAGCCAGCATGTGAAGCTCCTGTCTCAGAAGAACATCCAACTAAAGTTCAACACAACACCGTTCCAGAATTCACTGCAGGAAATGATGCCATCAAGCGTGAGCTCCTGGCCACGTCTGTGACGAAGCATCAGTCTCAGAGGAACCGTATGCAGGATGTAGGGGCCATGAGAGCCGACGACAACCTGCTGAGTCAGGAGATGTTTGTCTCCATAGAGGGGAATCAGTTCCGGCGTAACGGCTTGGGCAGCTTTGGCACATTTCTGTACTGAGAATTCAGGGACAATTTTCACCCACACCCAGCCTTTTTATCCCACAAAGTCTTCACTCTCTTCCTGGAGTCCTTTGAGTCTGTTAACAAGACCTCATTAATACTGCTCTCTTCAAACTTTTATTTAATCTGAAACAGAGCTAGTGAGGTGGCCGTTTTCACTTTATCAGTTTAAATGAACATTAGAAAGTGATTAATTAAATAAAGTGTGACTGTGATGTGACATTTAATTGTTTTTATTTTATACATAGGATTCTAAACTGATTTTGCTTAATGTTTTATTTTAATATTTAGGATTCACAAAGTGTCACTGTTTGGTGAGGAATTTGTGTTTTATTTCGATTGTGTTAAGGTGATGAGGCACTAATAATTTTAATAGTTTTCAGTTTTAATGTTCATCACACTGTGCACATCAGCACTCTGGCGGGGGGAGGCTTTTCAGTTTCTTGGCTTAGCGCTTCACCTTGTATGAGACACGTCGCTGTTTAATTCCTGTTGATTAATTTTCAGTGGATTAAAGGTCTGCTAAAACCTCATTATGCCTTGAGCACGTTGATTAATTATAACTTTCAGTGTGTGCTGCCAACAAAGAGAAAACTCCCTCAAGTTTGACCTGCATTAACCCTGATCACTTCCAGCAGCTCAGGCCATTATCACTGCAGGGAGGTGTGTGTGTGATTAACACAGTGAACATCAGTAGGTTAATTCACAACATAACTTTTAATTGATGAATGTACAGGAAGGTGACAAACCTGATACTTGATGTATTTAATTTTGACATATCTAATGTTTGTGCATCCCATTTTAAACTGCTTTGTGTTTCATTTTAGAGCTGCGTCTCATTAATAATTTCATTTTAAATTAAATACCACTCACATCATAAATAAAGAATTAAACATTTACACTACACAAAATTTACTCTCTGTTATACATTACTCTGGTTATTGTAATTAATTTATTTGATGCACCAGTTCACCTATAAATTTACTACACTTTAATGCCAAATTAAACATAATATTACACATTTAATGTAAAGCTATTACACCAGGAAGCCCTGCCTCCTGTTCTGCTGTGCATGATTGAAAAAAGACTTGTACCCTGTTTGTTTAATGGGCCCATCTTCTGTTCTACAGTGCATGATGGGTAGTTTTAGTGCAGGAATCTGAACTCCAGGCTGAGCTACATTCTTTCAGGTTCCTGTTGAAGTGAACTCTTAATAAGGACACTTCTGTCACACAGCAGCGTTGGAACAGAGCTCATTTTATCTCTTCATTTCCCAAGTCAATTAGAAACGCTTTTGTGTAGTTCATTAAAGAGCGGTATGTCCTCATCTGAAGGTCTGAACTACCCGTTTAAGATTCATCACCACTTTGTGTCTTCATTTTTCAGCTAATTAGCACTGACAGGATTAACACACCGTCTGCTGACATTTTATACTTTTTTCCCAACAGAATCAGAAGGTTGAATTCTGCACAATAACCCAAAAACATCAATCCTTCATCAGAAACTTCATCAGTGATGTGACAAAATCATTACATTATACCATAATGGAAATTTTAACTTTGTTTAATGTAAAGATGTGTGTTTAACTGTCAATGTGAGGAGATGATTTGATTCTAGAAATGAATGGTGGAAACACTTTCAGTTTACAAAAAAGCACAACAAAGCACTTTACTGCATGCAATTAGATCTTTAAGACCTTATTTAGAGCTAATCACTGATTTACTATTTAATAAGTAATAATGACCAACCACAAATTATTTGAGTAGATTATTAAAAAAATATATATTTTGAGGTATAACAGTTAGTAAAAATGCCCTATTTCACACAGATATGTGAAATAGGGCACTAATAAATACTTATAATAGACGTTTTTCATTGACGCTGTCATTTTATTTATGTGTATCTATATGTGGCATTCAGGCGCATCCCACTTGCTCCGAACATCAAGAAATTTAGGACATAAAAGACTTTACCAATAAAATTTAACTAGATTTAAGAATGTTACTAGTAGAAACCAACTACGCCACCCTGGGGCTCAGTTACCGGGGATAACCCTTTATAAAGAAATGCACAAGGCACTCAGGTTCGTCTACAGCTGAGTCACATTAAACACCAGGACACATGTCCTGACTCATATATATGCGAGGTAATAGTGGTAGTATTAACATGTGGATTAAGTCAGGTAAGTCCCCACCGAAGGCCCAGGTACCAAATGCATGGCCTGCCACTGACAGTAAGGTGTATATATATATATATATATATATATATATATATATATATATATATATATATATATATATATATGTGGCATTCAGGCGCATCCCACTTGCTCGAACATCAAGAAATTTAGGACATAAAGACTTTACCAATAAAATTTAACTAGATTTAAGAATGTTACTAGTAGAAACCAACTACGCCACCCTGGGGCTCAGTTACCGGGATAACCCTTTATAAAGAAATGCACAAGGCACTCAGGTTCGTCTACAGCTGAGTCACATTAAACACCAGGACACATGTCCTGACTCATATATATGCGAGGTAATAGTGGTAGTATTAACATGTGGATTAAGTCAGGTAAGTCCCCACCGAAGGCCCAGGTACCAAATGCATGGCCTGCCACTGACAGTAAGGTGTATATATATATATATATATATATATATATATATATATATATATATATATATATATATATATATGTGGCATTCGGGTGCAGTACCATAATACACAATTAATATATGAAATGTCTCTCTCTGTAATGCCACGCATTGTTATATTGCGTTTTTTTTTTTCTCAACACAAACAATGCGTGGCATTACAAAGAGAGAGACATTTCACATATGAATTGTGTATTTTTTCCGTAGGCAGAAATAAGGCTAAATCAGATATATTAATGTGTACAGAGCGCTACACGTGTTTTGCCAGTTGCACTTGGCTGTAACAGTTTTCCTCTGACCAATGAATCAGAGGACGGAAAAATGCTGATGCTATTCTGGACCAGCTAGCTGGCCCTGTGAGGCAAATTTGAAATCTGTCTGTCTGTCTGTCTGTCTGTCTGTCTGTCTGTCTGTCTATCTATCTATCTATCTATCTATCTATCTATCTATCTATCTATCTATCTATCTATCTATCTGCATCTTTATTTACAGCACAAATACAGCTACATGTCTGCTGTGGGTTTGAAACGACTGTATAAAAATTAAACTAATAAAAATAAGATATCTTGATAGTGTTGCTAGTGTGGCCTTTTGTGTCATGTAAGTACCCTGTTTCTCTAGCCTGTTGATAATGTGAACCTTTGTAGGTTTTTGTCACTTCTCTTTCTGAGGTTGTGTATGACAGGCTTTGAGGAAAAAATGTATGTTGCTATCAATTTAATTGTTGTTTTTTTCCTCATATATTTTTTGGCTAAACCTGTTGTGTAACTTTAACACCTCCCTCTGCAACTGGATCCTCAGAGACCTCAGTCAGTCTGGATTGGGAACAGCATCTCCAGCACCACCACACTGAGCACTGGGTCCACATTAGGATTGTCTTTAGGATTAGGATTGTGTCCAGCTCCACATTATTGCTGACTCACCACTGTGTAGCAATGCACAGCTCGAAACACATCATCAAGTTCATCGATGACATGACCGTTGTGGGTCTCAGCAAGAACGGCGAGTCAGCAGACAGAGTGCAACAGCTAACAGCCTTTGTAGGGAAATTTTACTGAAATCTTACATTTATTTAAATTTACAAACATTAACACTGGAGAATTTGTGGAGAAGAGAGGTTAAAGGTGGAAAGGAAGAGGACTGCTGGGAGTAAAGAGCTCAAAAGCTGAAACTGAGGTTGAAACTGTTTTATTGTTCGGTAATTTGCACATTTTAGTAAAATAAGAAGTGTTACTAAATCGTAATTATGTAAATTTGGAAGTTGAGATATTAGTTTTATTTCTCTTTGTTCTAAACCCAGCATTGACAGTTAAATAATGTCACATCCTGGAACAAACATAAACACATTTTATTAGTTAAACTAATGTTATCCTCAGTATGTTTTTAGTTTAGATAACATCAGAATTTTTAACATTTTGAACATTAACACCCACAATCACAAATGGTGGCTTTAAGATCCCAAATGACTGATCACAGATTAGCATCATTTTGTTTTTCATTAATTATCCATTTTTTTTTCTTTTGTAATCTGAGTTTGACCTGTTTGCCATCTGCCATCTGTGAGAAACTGAGAAAGACCCATACACATAATAAATCAGCTATAACCCGAACAGATAACTGTGATTTTCAATCATTTGTGTTTCTACAGACAGTGACTCAGTGCTTCAGCCCTGCAGATGGACCAACAACAACAAAGTGAGAAAATGGTCCTAATTAATGCAAATCGGGTGTAATAAGATTGATATGTGCATATCGAGGTATTTAGAAGGTTTTAATTTTCTATAAAACCTTTCACAACTAAAGCCGAAAAATAATAATAGTATAGAATAGAAAATATAATTCTTATATTTACCATAAACACTTTTTAAATTTGACCTTCTAGTTCTTCTTCTTTTGGCTTCTCCCTTTAGGGGTTGCCACAGCAGATCATCCATCTCCATACCCCCCTGTTTTCTACATCTGCCTCTTTCAAACCAACTACCTGCACGTCTTCACTCACCACATCAATAAACCTCCTCCTTGGCCTTCCACTTTTCCTCCTTCCTGGCAGCTCCATCCTCAGAATTCTTCTGCTGATATACTCCATGTCCCTCTCCTGCACATGTCCAAACCATCTTAATCGTGCCTCCCTCACTTTGTCCCCAAAACGTCCTACATGCGTGGTTCCTCTGATGAACTCATTTCTAATTATGTCCATCCTCGTTACTCCCAATGAAAATCTCTTTTGATTCAAAAGAGACTCACTAAGCCGGGGCTCACTAAGCCAAGTGGAAAGGGAGTACTGGATGTAAACGTGGTGAGTTCTGCTCGAATGGACACTGACATTCCATGTTCCTCTTATGTCTCTGATTCTACTGGTGACGGGCTGCTGTGGGCTCACTAAGCAATTCGGACAGCGGGTCTTATATTAATACTTTGTCATACTCTGTATCAGACATTAGGGCTATGCAGCATGCTGACCCTGATATTCTGACTGTGTTAGGCTGGGTGGCTCAATCCATAAGACCACCCAGGCGGAGGTTACAGAGAGCTTCTTGGCGCTTACATAAGTTCTGGACTGAATTTAATCATCTTTCTATTATTGATGGACTGTTATGCCGTTCAGTTTTCTGAAACCAGTGGAAACGGGTAAACCAGTGGTTCAAATGGTTGTTCCCTCTGCTCTGGTATCTGACATTCTTTTACAGCTGCATGGTGCACCAGCTTCTGCCCATTTCTCTTCTGAAAGGGTGTGGGAACGGGCGAGACAATTTTGTTACTGGCCTTCCATGTACAAGGATATCAAAGCATGGTGTGAGCAGTGCAAGGCGTGTCAGACGCGGCGTAGTCCTGTTCCAGCCCACTGTGCGCCGATGGGTGGTTCTCAGTCAGTGCAACCATTTGAAAGAGTGGCTATGGACATCTTGGAGCTGCCTGCCACTTCGAAAGGTAACCGGTATGTGCTGGTCGTCGAGGACTATTTCACCAAATTTGTCAATTTGTATGCTTTACCTAACCAGTCTGCACAGACGGTGGCACAATGTCTGTTTGAGGACTATGTTCTGCTTCATGGCGTACCAGAGACTTTGCACTCAGATCAAGGTCGTCAGTTTGAGGCGAAAGTGGTTCAGACACTCTGCCATCTTTTGAACATTAAAAAGACTCGCACCACACCGTACCACCCAAAATCAGACGGCATGGTTGAGCGCTTTAATCGGACTCTGATTAATCAACTGGCTAAGACACTTTTGACTTATGGAGGGGAGTGGGACAATTATGTGAAACATGTAGCTTTTGCTTACAATACCACGGCTCACTCCAGCACCCATTTCACTCCTTTCTTCTTGACCCACCCATGCTTTTAACTCACAGATAGCAGTGACACATGGCGAGGTTGTTCTTTCACTGCTGATGAAACTGAACTCTGCCTTTAGCAGTGCGCGGATGCATAGTGAGGCAGCTCATGACCGTCAGAAATTGTACCATGACGTTTCCTTGCATCACCAACCTTATGGTGTAGGTGCCATGGTGTGGCTCCACAACCCGGTGGAGAGTCGCATGAAGCTGGCACCCTATTGGAAGGGACCTTATAAAGTGGTGCAGGTCATGGATTCAGGTGGTGAACCTGGACTGATTTACCGGATTGTTAACCCCTTTGACAATGCTGAGAGGGCTCAAGTAGTGCATTATGACAGGGTACGGCCGTACACATTGCCCATTTCCCCCTTGTCACAGCCTGAACAATTTCCCATGGAATCTGATGTCTCCGGTAGGGGGGACTGTGTTCCTTCCCAAAAAGATCTGGGTGCTTTGGCGGACTCACAGTGTTTGGTTGGGAGGCTAGAGCCTAGCTTTAGTAGGACTGGGAGAGTTTGTAGACCTCCTGGCCATTTGCAGGATTTTGTTCTGTATTAATATGACTGTTTTCCTCAGTTTGAGTGGGATGTTGTCATATGGTTCTGTGCTTTGTTTTATGTTCATCATACATTGCTGTTTATGGTCTGTGATTTTTGTTTTGTTTTTTTTACTTATTCTCCCTGATGTTTTTTTTTTTTGCATATAAACGGGGACGTTTATTTTGTGAGGGGGGGACGTATGTAACAGACTTTATTGAATTTTGTTATGCTGTACTAATTCTGGATCGACTGGTGCTCATTGTGTGTGTAATCCATTTTTCCTCGGGCTTGCCATAGATAGGTAAGGGACATGCGCACTTGGGGGTGCTAAAGGGTCGGTGACCTCGGGCTGAAGGTTATGCTGTTTTAATAAAGTGTTGAAGAGTTTGGATAATCTCTTTTATTGTTTTTATTCAATATAAAGTGTTTAGGCGAACCCTACACGAACGCTCGGTACAGAAGTATAAAGAAGGTCAGAAGGAGTTGCATTGTGTGTTTGTGGATTTAGAGAAAGCTTACGACAGGGTGCTGGGAGATGAGTTGTGGTATTGTATGAGGGAAGCAGGTGTGTCAGAAAAGTATGTGAGGGTGGTGCAGGACATAAATGAGAACAGTGTGACAGCAGTGAAGTGTGCAGTAGGAATGACAGACTGGTTCAAGGTGGAGGTTGCAGGGAGAAGAGGTCGTAAAGGTGGAGGAGTTTAGGTACCTGGGGTCAACAGTGCAAAGTAATGGAGAGTGTGTTAAAGATGTGAAGAAATTTGACAATGTCCATCCTTGTGTACAATGACCCAATTCAAAGGATCAAGCTCCAGTATCCATCTACCCCGTCTGCCTGTTGGATCGTTATCAATCGACATACGCTGAAGCGCTAAGAGCGGACGGTGGTCTGTGATAATGGTAAATGCAGTAAGTCCGATGTAATGCTTAAACTCCCGTACTGCCCACACCACAGCCCACAACTCACGATCAAAGGTGGACCAACACCTCTGCGTGGAAGTCAACGTCCGGCTGGTTCTGCTTTCTCGGACTCAGAAATGGGTGACTCGTCCAGCGACACTGGAGGGATATCACTGGGAAAGGACACTGTCGCTATATCCACTGGAGTATGGAATGGCTGAACATCAGAGTCATCAACTGGGTAAAATTCACCCAGGTGCATGTCCTCCTTCAAGAAAATGTCCTGCCCGGTAGGGTTTAAGATCCGAGCTTTAGTAAGTCCATTGTGAACTGTGCCTACCGTGTGAGCAACAACTAGGCTAGAAGAATCCGCCACATTGGGGTCCAGATATCCAACAAAGTCACTCGTTAAGCGAGCTGTATTAGGCAAGCATACTTTAACAGGAACCACAGACTCACTGAGTGGAGGTAAGGTCATAGCAGTGGCCAGCGAAACATTGCAGCACCTGGGAACAAAGTCTTTGCTGGTAAGGAGAGGAACTGAGATGTCCCGCAGTTGTAGCTTAGCACAGCTGAGGTCCAATAAAGCATGATTTCTCAATAGAAAGTCCCAGCCTAGCAATACAGTTTGTGTGGTCTCTCTCAGCACATGAAACACATGCTGCCATAACTTAGTGCCCAGCTGAAACGCTACTGTGATAGTACCTAATGTATCCAGCATTTGTCCATTCACAGCACGGGCTGACACATAGTCCCTTTTCAGCGGCCGATTACGAAGTGTTGGAATTGACATACGAAAGTCAGCGCTCATGAGAGAAACACTGGAACCAGAATCCACTAACATTTGCACTTCAACACCTTCAATAACTCCTCTCACACATGACACTAGCAGCTCCTGACCACTGTTGAAAATAACATTCACGTCTTCAGGGACTGAGTAGCCATCATTAACACTGTCCTTCTGAGAGCCCTCAGGTAGTACAGCTGGTGTTTGGGCTGCAACATCAGCTACTGTCCGTTTCCCGGCACACTGCGTCGTTCTGCTCTGCCAGGAGACATGAATCGCACGCCTCTTTTCCTTGAATCATCCTCATGACTGGTCCATCTACGAGCAGGGCTGGGGCTGCGTCTAGCAGGGGAGCGAGCAGTGTATGAGTTGTTATAACCACGAACATCCATACATGATGTATGTTCACTGCGTTGGAACATTTTATTCTCAGTCTCAGGTAAACGGCCCCTCCGTGCGCTGTCAAAAACACGTGACTGGCATCCACGGCCCCCGCAGACACACTGGCACATACCATTAGACCGAGAGCGGTCCCCACTCCACTCATTCGTCGCTCTCGAACTCGCACTGGATTTCAGGCGTTGGTTTTCCTCACCTAAACGCATTAGCTCCATCCTCATCTCTCTCATTTCACCTGTTAGCTGATCCACTGCTCCATAAAGTCCTCCATTATTAGTCACAGAGTGAACAGCAGAAACTCCATCAATATTGCCATAGGCATTATTAACTGGCATGCAATCAGCCATTTCACACCGGCCGGCAATTATCACAGCTTCCTCCAAGTCTGTTGCTCCTTGTTCGTGGCATTTAGCTCTGAGCACAGGATCCAGACCAGCCACGAAACGGCGAAACTTTTCCTCTTTCTGCGCCTTGTCCCCATATTCTAGAAAAGCCTCGTCCACTAACCTGCCGATCTCCGCCACATACACCTCCAAACTTTCCCGCGGAGCACGAGGGCGAGCTGATAGGCTGGCTCTGAAACGATCCATGAACTGTCGCTGCCCAAAAGTCTCAAGTCTCTCTTTCACCGCTGTATAATCCGCTTGAACGGCCGCAGGAAGACTGTCCCACAGGAGAAACGCTGCGTTGCTCAAGCGTGTCGGCAGAATTCTCACCAGTTCATAATTATAGGACGCAGCGCCATCTCCCTCAGTCAGCGCTCGGACCGCGACCTCAAACTGCCGCGCCCAACATAGAAAGCTTTACTTTTCGTCACCGGAGAACAGCGGTGGTAACTAAATTCTCACGTGTCTGTTGATCCTGTCGCGGTCCCGTCTCGGGTAGAAATCATCCTCGTCTTTACACCACATGATGGCCGCGCCCACGCTGAACCCGCGCGTGCTAACTCAGCTAAGCACTTTTCAACTATAAACTGACTAATTAAACACCCGCGGTAACACTGAACCAGGTAAACGACAAAAACAAAACAAAACAAAACCGCTGACACCAATGTAACCGAGCTTTCGTGTAGGGTTCGCCTAAACACTTTATATTGAGTAAAAACAATAAACGAGATTATCCAAACTCTTCAACACGTTATTAAAACAGCATAACCTTCAGCCCAAGGTCACCGACCCTTTAGCACCCCCAAGTGCGCATGTCCCTTACCTATCTATGGCAAGCCCCGAGGGGAAAAATGGATTACACACACAATGAGCACCAGTCGATCCAGAATTAGTACAGCATAACAAAATTCAATAAAGTCTGTTACACTTCTATATAAACGTTCTCAAAGCAAATAATGCGTCTGTGGTTCTCTTCCTCGGCATACAACCATATTGTTGCTTACAGATGGTTACCTCTTCTCTCAGCCTGGATTCCACTACTCTTTCCCATTACTGCATGGTGTGACTGATCAACTTTATTCCCCTGTAGTTACTGCAGGTCTGCACGTCGCCCTTATTCTTAAAGATCAGTACCAGCACACTCCTTCTCCATTCCTCAGGCATCCTCTCACCTTCCAAAATCTTGTTAAACAATCTGGTTAAAAACTCCACTGCCATCTCTCCTAAACATCTCCACGCTTCTACAATTTGAACTTCTAACTGAGATTTTGAATTTTAAAGTAAGCACAAATTTAAATATAAAATTCTAAAAATACAACCTCAAACAAGTTGGGACACTTTGTATGTAAATGTTAATAAAAACATAATGCAAATCTCTTGAAATTTGATTCACAATAGGATATAGAAAACACATCAAATGTTTAAACTGAGAAAATATACCATAACAAATATCATAGTACCAAGTACGATATCAAGACAATGAAAACCACATACTTCATCTATTACAAAAGCATGGCTTCGTAGTAGAAGAGTCCAGGTTCTGAACTGGCCTGGCTGCAGTCCAGAGCTTTTAATATTTTAAAACATTTGGGCCATCATGGTAAGAAATATACTGCAAAGAAGACTAAACTGTTGAGCAGCTAGAATCCTGCATCAGATATGAACAGAACAACAATCCCCGCCCAAAACTCCAGCAAGTGGTCTTCACAGTTCCTAGATGTATACAGACGATTGTTTAAATATGCTACACAGTAATAAACATGGACCTGTCCAAACCTTGTTAATTTTTTTATTATTTCACAAAGAGTTGAGCAGTAAACATGAACTCAGTAAAAGTAGCAGATGAATGTAATAAATCATTACACACACATGAATGATGAATGATGAAATTGCATGGACAAAAATTATTCTGGTTCAAGTAACATAAAATCAGCTGTGTGTGTGTGTGTGTGTGTGTGTGTGTGTGTGTGTGTGTCATTGATAATGTGTATAGGTGTGTGTGTTAGTGTGGGTTAATTTGTGTATGTGTCTGTGTTTTAGTGTGTGCATGTGTATACTGTATCTGAAAAGATAGAGATATAGAGTTGCCAGAGTTCTGAGAATTTCTGTATTAAAGCATTTTTAATGATGCTCCTGAGAAAGTTTTCTCCCCAACACAGGCTAATTTCTAAAGTGTGTTTATTTCCCTTGAGAATGTGTTTGGTCAGGTTCTTAGCTCGTTGTGTTCAGGAGGACGATCACAGAGAATAAAGTGTACACACACGCTCTCACACTGCTGATTCAGCATGCCACAATACACTAATAATAATAAAATGCTGAGCCAATCACAAATGAGTGCTGAGAAATAAACCCCGTCACTCAGGTCCTCGGGGAGAAAACACACTTCATCATTAATACACTGATTAGAGATGAATATCGATCCTCTCATCACACACCTCCCAGAAATTCTGCAGTGTGAAGCAAATAATTCATAACGGTAGGGGAAAGGTGTCACTAGTGCATGGTTATTCTTTAACAAAGCTTTATTTTATTAAAGCTATCTAGTCATTTATGGTTTTGTGTGTGTGTGTGTGTGTGTGTGTGTGTGTGTGTGTGTGTGTGTGTGTGTCCTTGTGCATATGTGTCTGTGTGTGTCAGGGTGTGTGTGTGTATATATGTCTGTGTGTGTTAGTGTGTGCATCACTGGTTGTATTACTGTGAGTATATACCTGTGTGTATCAGTGTCTGTGCCAGTGTGTGTATGTGTCTATGTGTGTGTTAGTGGGTGTATATGCCAGTATGTGTCAGTGAGTTTGTGTAGCTGTAAATGTCTATGTTAGCATGTCCGTCCAAATATTTTTTCTAGTTTCAGAATCTCAGTTTGTAGATAAACCACGCTTGTCTAATGTTACATTTCAATTCCTGTTCCTAATTACACAGACGTTACAAAGCAAGTCAGTCATCAATCACACTCCCAGGATAGACAAACAAACAAATAATGTTCCCTCTTTTATTATTCCACAGCAAGGGCATATAAACTTCTGTACTTTACTGCAGGCATTGAAGTAAAATAACGAATTCCAGCTTTTAAAATTCATAACAACAACTTCACAAATTATTCCCTTGATGACAGAATCATATAAATGTCCTGATTTTCTGTTAACCTGCCTTATAGCTTTACACATATTGCTAACAAACACACACACACACACACACACACACACACACACACACACACACACACACATGCAAAACACACACAGCATATTTATAATAATAATATTTTATTTATCTTCACACTGCTACTGGCTTTGATCAGCCTTGTTTATTTTTCAGTGAAGTTTATTTGAAGTTTTTTGAACATTTCTTTTTTAGATCAGTTTAACAAAGGTTATAATAACCTCCACTCTTCTGGGAGGACGTACCAATAGATTTTGAAGTGTACTTGTGGAGATTTGTGCTCATTCAGCCACAAGCGAGTTGGTAAAGTCAGGTACTGATATAAATGAGGTGAGGAGGCCTGTGGTACAGTAAGCATTCACATTTTTTCCAAAGGTGTTATATAAATTTATAGCAGGCCACTCAAGATATTCCACTCCAACACATGTAAATCATATGTTCATAGAGCTGGCTTTGTGTAAAGGGGCATTGTCATGCTGGAGCATGTATAAGTCTACTAGAAAATTTACCCTACTGCTACCTCATCCAAAAACAACTTATACAATTGTGTGCCTCCAACTTTGTGGTAAAAGTCTTTGGTAGACACACATATGACTGGAAAGGTCAAGAATCCTAAAACCTTTGTCCATAACAATTGATATTACTTAAGTTATACACAAAAATAAACAAACCTTTCAATGAACATTTGTAAAATGTAATAATTTAATTATCAGTTGGTTTTTTTTTTTTTGTGCAGAATTATTCAACAGAATCCAGTTATATAAAATATATCAGTATAGAAATGGACTTTGGATGGTGGGATTTTGTTCAGATGTATACAGAGTCAGGACATGGAGCTCCATCTGCTCCACTTTGACCACTGACCTCCACTTTGACCACAATGTGAACATGTGGATCTGCTGCACCTCAGAAACTCTTTAGCTTCTGACATGACACGAGTTCACACTGAGATTTCAGGAGCCTGCAGATAAACACTGACCTGTGAGTCAAACATCAACCCATTACCCCCTTATACACAAAGACACTCACACACAATATTTAAATTCTTGCATTTACATTTATTCCCTAAATGCATTATAAGCAGTGTGTCTGTGTGTGTGTATGTGTGTAAAGTAGGAGGGAAATGAGAAATCTTTTTGGCCACCTGCTAATTAGCCTGTTGGCTAGCATCCCCTCATAAGTGACACAGTGTTAGCAAATAAACCTCTGTACAGTTTCTTTACACACTTTACTTCTTCTTCTTCTTCTTCTTCTTCTTTCGGCTTCTCCCATTAGAGGTTGCCACAGCGGATCATTTGTCTCCACACCCCCCTGTCCACTACATCTGCCTCTTTCAGCCCAACTACCTGCATGTCTTCCCTCACCACATCCATAAACCTTCTCCTTGGTCTTCCTCTTTTCCTACCTCCTGGTGGCTCCATTCTCAGCATTCTCCTACCAAAATACCCCATGTCCCACCTCTGCACCATATGTCCAAACCATCTCAATCGCACCTCTCTCACTTTGTCTCCAAAACGTCCTACACGCACAGTCCCTTAAATGAACTAATTTCTAATTCTGACCAACCTTGTCACTCCCAAAGAAAACCTCAACATCTTCAGCTCTGCTACCTCCAGCTCCACCTCTTGTCTTTGAGTCAATGCCACTGTCTCTAAACCATACAACATACTCCTATAAACTTCTATCATAAATCACTCTCGCCACTCTTCTCCACCCACTCCACCCTGCCTGCACTCTTTTCTTCACTTCTCTAACACACTCTCCATTACTTTGCACTGTTGACACCAGGTACCGAAACTCCTCCACATTCACCACCTCTTCCCCCTGCAACTGCAACACACCACTGCCCTCCCTCTTATTTGCACACATGTACTTTGTCTTACTACTACTGACTTTTATTACCCTTCTCTCCAGTGCATAACTCCAGCTCTCCGGGCTCTTCTCAACCTGCTCCCTACTCTCACCACAAATCAGAATATAGTTCATTCCTAGGTACACCTTCTACCACTTCATCTAACTCACTCCAGAATATTTCCTTCACTTGCTCCTTGTGGAGAATAGGCACTAATGACATTTATCATCACCCTTTCAACTTCCAGCTTCACGTTCATCAAACTCTCTTCACCTCCACTACTCTTACTGTACTCTTCCTTCAGAACCTTTAGGTTACTTACATAACCCCGGTTCTCTGATAATAGAAGTGAGGTTTCTCCCTATGGGAATTGCCTCGGGCATGACCAATCCTGGAAGCATCAATCACACCACATCTGTCGGCTGACAGACCAATCAGGACAGTGATGCGGGAGTCCCGCCTCCCTATATACACAGCTGTTGACGGTCCCTGCCTCATTCTCACATATCTCTTCTCCGTGCACTTCAAGGAGGGAGGTGTGGTGCGATACCTCACTCCTGTTATCAGAGAACCGGGGTTACGTAAGTAACCTAAAGTTCTCTTTCAAACATCCGTTCGGTATCGCACTATGGGATATAGACAACTCCCGTATTGCAGATATGCTGTCCGAAGCAGGTGTCAACCAACTCAGTGATGTGATAAAAATAACACAAGATTATCCCTCTCACTGAAGAGAGCAGAAACGTGTGAGAAATGACAAACATCCAATATATATATATATATATATATATATATATATATACACACACACACATAAAAAAAAAAATATATATATATATATATATATATATATATATATATATATATATATATATATATATATATATATATATATATAAAATTTTATTTTATTTTTTATTCAGGACGGAATAAGCCAGCGAAGGCTCCGTGACGTCCAGCCTATAAAATCGGACAAAAGTGTGCGGCGAAGCCCAGCAGCTGCTGCACAAATGTCCTGAATAGAAACGCCCTTAAAAAGTGCCCACGAAGTGGCCAAGCCTCGGGTACTATGAGCCCTCAGACCTTCTGGAGGGTTAAGACCCATGCTATTATAACTCAATATAATAGCCTCCACAAGCCAATGGGACAGGCGCTGCCGGGTGTGTTTTTATTTACTTTTTTACACACGTCTGTGCCCGCAGCCCACTGCCTGGATGCACAGAACACATTTTTATTGTTTGGGAATGAACATAGAACCTTCTGCTCTCTCTCTTGCATAACCCTGTGGGTGGAGAGGGAAGAAGTAACTTTCCAGTCACTGGGGGCATTGGTGCCAACACTCCAACCGGAGATCTTTTGACGCTGAACATGGTCCTTAAAACACTTTCCAAAGCTTTATCGCTGGAGGGGGAGGACAAGACTCCTGAAATGAGTCGAGGGGAGCTACAGAAACTCCGAGAGTGCTGCCATCCCTCTTCTGACCCAAAATCAGACCACAGGTTAGGTCGCCCGTCTTTTCTTCCCTCCCTGAGGGTCATCTGGGCGAAGCCTAGCTGCTGCCACTGCAAAATAGGCCTTGCTCCTGAGCTGGAGCTGTTTTTGGCGAGCCTCCACGTGCATTGACTGCTGTGGTGGGGGTTGCCTAGGTGCCCTAAACCCCGGCTGTCTCCCTCTGGACGCAGAGGTGAAATATGGGCGCACGGGTTGGGGGGGCGAGCAGGATGCTTTCTTGGGAGGCATGCCTCAAACGCTTCACCATATTTTTGCGTAGATCGCATTGCTGGCGCATATTCGCCACCGCAGCCCCGAAAAGGGCTTTCGGCTCTATCGGGGCATCAAGGAACTCCACTTTCTCCCTCCCTGATAAGCCCGTCAAACCCAACCATAGGGCTCTTTCGCCCACTACAGCCAGGCCTATGCTGCGAACGCAGCTCTGGATCGCTCCCCTCGATGAAGCAGGTTGAGATCTGACGCAGGTGGGGGGCGTTGTTGGACATCCCCAAATCCTCCATATTGTGCACCTCCAGTCTAGAGAAAACCCTTAATGGGCACTCTATGTGTGAGAAGGGTTTGTCCCAAAAACGACGCATTTCTGTGACACACGCCGGGATGGCAGGAATCAGCTGCTTAACTGGGGAAGTGCGCGATGAGCCTCTTCCCGTCATATAAATCCCTTTCAGCGTCCTGATGCACCTGCTGAGATGGCCAATCGATGGAGAGCTTTTTGGCTGCTCTCCTACACATAACGAGGTCCAGCTCACTTGGCATGGGGGAAGGGCCCGTAGCACTTCCAGGCCTGGAGAGAAGATCAGGAGGAAGGATAGCATCCTCCTCATCATCCTCCAAATCCTCCTCCAAAAATGAGCAACCTCATCATCTTCCTCTTCCTCACCCTTGTCCCCCACTAAAGGTTTTAAATCAAAAAGCGAAGAAAGGACAGGAGACATCTCGTCCATCAACTCTCCCCAGCTACATTGTGCCTGAGAAGCAGCCTTCCCCGCCGCCGTGCAACCAGATGCACTTGCAGTCACCATAACGGAGGTGCAAACACCAGGAGATAAAAATAAGATCACCACAACGTGCCTCTCGAAAACGGGTCTCAAACGATATCTCACTATTCGCTCAACATGAGGTGAAAAGAAAGAATATCCGCTTTACCAGAGAATATTCCCCTCAATAAGCAGCCGCGCTTGAAGATGTACCTCAATAGCTCGTCCATGAACGGTTAAGCGACCACCCCTAGAGGAACTGCTGAGGATAGCTTCCTGAAAAAGGATCTTTATGGGGAACAGAACGAGAATGAGGCAGGGACCGTCAGCAGCGGTGTATATAGGGAGGCGGGACTCCCGCAGACGCGGTGTGATCGATGCTTCCAGGATTGGTCACGCCCAAGGCGATTCCCATAGTGAGATACGGACGGATGTTTGAAAGAGAACACCCCTACACCACTTCTCTTTCCATACACACCATAAAAGAACAGTTTAAAGCCACCTTCAATGTTTCTGGCCTTTTCACTTGGTCTCCTAAACACACAACATATCTACATTTCTTCTCTCCATCATATCAGCTATCTCTCTCCCTTTACCAGTCATAGTACCAACATTTAAAGTACCAACCCAAACCTTCACTCTACTACACTCTTCTTTCCCTGCTGTCTTCCTAATCTCCTTCTCCTCCTTTGGCCAACAGTAGCCCAATTTTCCAATTACCCTGTTGTGTAACAATACCTGTGGCGGTCGTCTGTAACCCAGGCCTCAACCGATCTGGTATAAAATTCTCTTTCGTGATCCACATATTTGATTTGGCACGTTTTACGCTGGATGCCCTTCCTAACGCAACCCTCCCCATTTATCTGGGCTTGGAACCGGCACTAAGAGCGCACTGGATTGTGCAACTCTAATTCCTGGATTTCTTTACACACCTTACTTTTAGTTTTAATTGTAATCAGGACACGTCTACTGAAGCCTAGTGTTTGGGACACAGCCATAAAAAATAAAACCTCACAGAGGAATGTGCCGGCGCTTTACTAGCACACGGGCTTTCGTCCAACTGGGCTTGTAAATGTTAAATTTATCTTTTCTATGTTTATAAAGCAGCTGTGTTATTTATTGAAGGCAGTAATAAATATGAGCCAGTGCTGGTGTCAGTGCGGGATTTTAATAAAATAAGTGCAGCCACTGCAGGGGACCGTGTTGCGTCTTAGTGCTCTAAGTGAGAAAGTAAATAATGAAATATCTCTGCAAGTCAGCAGTAAACACACAGCAAGGAACGAAAGAGACAGATCGTCCTCCTGAAATGTGGCTGAATGGAGTTCCAAAGTTTTTATCACAGGATTATCTCTCATGTGGACAATATCGCAGAGAGACAAGGTGCTGAGTGAGAATCTCACAATGTCCCGATTATAAATATTACCTCTCACCACAAATTCACCCTAGATGTTTGTGGATTGCTGGGTTACCATTACGCGTTTACTCAGGCTTGTTAACGGTGGTGTGGTGGGCTATTGGTTTTGTCAGAGTCCCCAACTGCACAGTGTTCTTAACTTTTATACAACAATAAGAATACTTAATAATCCATATTATTCTTCTCCTCTCACCCCTGTTCTCTTGCTCTCCCTCACTCTTAGTCGAGTTAAACATGCTCCTGAGGTACCAGTGACCAGTGTTCCTCTCATCTCCTCAGATCTGCCTGCTTTGTCCCAACCTGCCTCTGGATGGTGTTCAAATAAAATCAAATAAAATCTAATTTTATTTGTCACATACACATACAGGGTACGACATGCAGTGAAATGTTCTCTTCGATTAGAGGCCAATTTATGCAGCTGGGGATGTTTCGCATCAACGGCCTGGGGTCCATGAAATTATAGAAGAACACAGGAGCTTTGAGGATGGTTTTGGACTGTAGTTAATGTCAACAATATGCTACACTGACTCTGGAATACAGTTTGCATTTGATCACCATCACTGCACACCACAACATTGTTTAGCTGTAATAAAGGGTTCCCTCTTCAGTCTGGTTCCTCTCAAGGTTTCTTCCTTATGTCATCTCAGGAAGTTTTTCCTTGCGTCATTAGGCACAGACTTAAGCAAGAATAATCTTATTCATTCTTTCTTACCATATTATTTGTGTAAAGCTGCTTTGAGACAATGTCCATTGTTAAAAGCACTATTCAAATAAAAAATTATTGACTTGAATTGAACCTTCGATGCTAATGTGTCTAACACATTAGCATGGAGCATATAACCCCCATTTTTGCATGATGCACTAAATCTGCAAGTGCCCATTATCACACTTCAAAAACATCATTCATCTCAGTAACTAAGCATTATCATCAGCTGAATCACTTAGAATGTCCCAGCTTCTTCACACTTTAGGCCATGCCCCTACCTGATTCCCCAACAATGCCAGCACCTTCAACACTCCTAAAAAATCCTAAAACCACAAAACTTCTAAAATCTCCAACACCCTAAAACCAACAACACGTCCATTAATCCTAAAACCAATAACTCCTCAATACTCGCAACACCCCATTAGACCTCTTACTCCTTCAAACCTAGAACTTCTTTGAAGGGCAGGTTTGTAGCTTAGTGGTCATTGGACTCTGGATCGGAAGCTCGTAGGTTTAAATCCCAGCACCACCAAGCTGCTACTGCTGGGCCCTTGAGCAAGGGCCCTTAATCCTCTCCTGTTCATTGTAATTTGCTTAAGATAAGAGTGCCGTGAATGTAAACCCACAACACCCCAGACACACACAACAATTACATTCTCCCAACACCTTCATAATCTACGACACCCACAACATCCCCACAACTGCAAATTTTCACACCCACTATCTTTGATACATCTCATAATCCTGCTCAATTGTTACATATTTCTTACCCACCAGTTTTTGATCACACTTGTATTTCATTTTCTACTCATTATCTGTATGTGTGTGTATGTACACTGGTCCCTGTTCAGTTGTTTTACAGTTCACATTGTGATGTTAATGTTGTTTCTGATCTCTCCTTTTCATGATCAAAACGTTGAATTTGGTCATGGATATGAATTTCTTAATAAAATTATTCAACTCATATCCCCATTCATCTTTGACCCAGTCTGTTACAGAGATTCAAATGCCTTTCTTATGGAAAAAAAACAGAGTGGAAAGAAACATGGATAAGTGACGAATGAGTCACCGAACAGAAAACTTGAAAGAGAAAGGAAAGAGAAACCAGAGAAGTTTATATTTTCCCTAATGGTTAGAATTAAAAAAAAAGTACTAAAATGGGCCAATGAAGACTCAGCATGCGGTCAGTGCAGGCCGCTGAGATGGAGCTTGTTAAAAAACTGACGAAAAGTTGCCTGAGGTAAGATTAAATTGAACACATTATCGACTCAACACAAGACTCCAGCACTTATAATGAATGCGTGATAAGATAAACCTTACTGATCCCCAAATAAATGTATGTGCCAGTTGCTCAAGACAGTATAAAACAGTGTAGATGATGAATAAATGTGGTAAACAAAAGTAAATTGGGATAACATAAAATATTAATTTAAAACTGCTGGCTATGGAGTAAAGTGCCATGGGACATGGTGGCTTTAAATTCAAATGCAAAATACATTTTTAAATTAAAATTTTATTTGTCACACACATTCATACAGAGGATGACATATAGTGAAATGTTTTTTATGACAGTCCAGCTTGTAAACATAAAAGACATACAATATGAGATAAAAAAAAGAGTAAAGTAACGTAAAAATAAATAAAATAAGTATAAAAGTATATTAAAATACAATCTGGCTATAAGTACGAATAAAAAAAATAATATATACTCTAGCAAAAAAGTATATATATGGATATACATACATGAATTAACAGAAGGGATAGATAGATGACTGGACTTGAACAATCTGGAACAGTTTGTTGTCCCCTCATGCTTCAAACAGTCCACTATTGTTCCTGTCCCAAAGAAACCCCAGCCTGCCTGCCTCAACAACTACCGCCCTATAGCCCTGACCTCAGTAGTGATGAAGTGCTTTAAAAGACTGGTCTGAGACTTCATCACTGCATCACTACCAGACACACTGTACCCTCTACAGTGCGTGTACTGCCCGACCGCTCTACTGAGGACGCCATTGCTCATCTCCTCCACACTACGATGAGCCACCTGCACTACAGGGGAGAATTATACAAAGTTGCTGTTTGTGGACTACAGTTCAGCATTTAACACAATAATTCCCTTCACACTCAACTCTAAGTTGGAGGTCCTGGGACTCAGCCTGCCGCTGTGCCAATGGATCTCTAACTTCCTGACAGACAGACAGACCACAAGCCGTATGGGTTGGAAAACACACCTCATCCACCCTCACCCTCAGCACTGGAGCTCCCCAGGGTTGTGTTCTGAGCCCCCTGCTGTACTCACTGTACACATACAACTGTGTGGCCACTTCAACTCCACCACAATCATCAAGTTTGCTAACGACACTGTTGTGGTGGGCCTGATAACCAACAACAATGAGACGGCCTACCTACAGGAGGTTAAAAACCTGGAGAGATGGTTTCAGGAGAACAACCTTCTCCTGAACATCAGCAAGACTAAGGAGTTGATAGTGGACTTCAGCACGAAGCAGGAGCGGTCATATCAACCGCTAAACATCAACGGGACCCCAGTGGAGAGAGTAGACGGTTTCCGGTACCTAGGTGTTCACATCACACAGGACCTGTCTTGGTCCTGTCACACCAACACCCTGGTGAAGAAGGCCTGGCAGCGTCTGTACCATCTGAGACACTTAAGGGACTTTAAACTACCCTCTCAGCTGCTAAAGACTTCTTAAACTTGTACCATTGAGAGCGTTCTGATGGGTAGCATCACTTCCTGGTTTGGGAACAGCACCATACAGGACAGGCGAGCCCTCCAGAGGGTGGTGCGTTGAGCTAAACGTACCGTCCACACCGAGCTCCCTAACCTGCAGGACATCTACATCATGGTGCCGGAGCCAAGAAGATTGTGAAGGACCTCAGCCATCCCAACAATGGACTCTTTTCTTTGTTGCGTTCAGGGAAACGCTTCCACTCCCTGAAAGCGAACACAGAGAGAATGAGGAGAAGCTTCTTCCCGCAGGCCATTCGGAGTTTGAACTAGGAAACACCCAGGATCTAAAAGCTGGTCCACTCTCTCCATCGCCACACTTTTCTGCAAATATTTTTCTTTTCACACTACAACACTTTAAACTTTGGACTGTCACTTTAACTGTGGACTTGCACAGCACGGTTCACTTTATACCACACCGCACACGGTCACTTTAAGGACAATCGCATCAACAACCTTATGTGATTACTGTTTACTGTCATAAGCAGTGTTATGTTAGTTACTAAGAAATAGAAACTAGTTACAGTAACTAGTTACTTCATTCAAAAAGTAACTCAGTTACTTTGTTGATTACTTACACCAAAAAGTAATGCGTTACTGTTTTTTAAAGAACGTTTGTCAGGGATCCACCTGCCACGCCCCCTTTGGTGGCTCTCTATGCCTCCGCTCACACTAGAGCTCCAGGTTTAACCACGCTCACCTGGGGCTCATCATCAATCATGCCTCCACTCTCTCTGGAGCTCCAGGCCTATTCACGCTCACCTGGGGCTCATCATCACTCCACCCCGCTCCTACATAAACCCCTCATTCACACCAACTCCCCGTTCGTTATTATATGTGTTGGAATTTACGTGCGGGTGATGTTTTCATGTTTCGGTATTCACACAGGAAGCTATTGATCCGTTTCATTCGGACTCCACAATCCCGTCCCGGCTGCGCTTCTCCTCCCCGCGCTGCTCGGTTCAGCTACGCTTCTCCCAAAGCGCACATCGGACTCTCAACCGAAGGACTGCCGTGTGCGTGTGTGTGTGTGTGTTTGTATCTCTCTCTCACGCATGTCATTAAAACCCAAGCGAGCTGTACTCCGGCTTCTGCCTTTTGTTTCGCTTGCACCCTGACAACGTTCTGTAATGTTCCCCTTAATGCCCTTTTATGCTCTTTTGTGTCTATACAAACACAAAACTGACTTAAACACAAAGTAATTTCTAAACACTATTTTATTTAAATCAGACCAGCACAAACTGAATATATCACAAGGATTTCTGAAATAAATAACAAAACAAGCTGAATAATATATTCAGAATCAAAAACTAAAGTGGCTTCTGCATCATAAAAGCTGTTGTGTTGAGCCCTTAAAAATGTTCCTTTCACAGCTAGTGAAGTATGAAAACTATCAACACTGTACAACATAACAACGGGTTAGCTTCTAGCTTTGTCGAGGCATGGAGTTTCTGGAGGAGCTTTGACAAATTGGAGTTGCTGTTTATCGCAGTAGATACGACCTTCGAACCAAAAAGACACAGCTTACATTTGACTAAAAAGTTTTTGTCTTTATGCTCAACTAAAGTGAAATAATGAGCATATTTCCACTTTAAAAAACCCGTCTTGCTCTCACCTCGACTCGGCTTTACTGCCACACAGACCTGAATAAACAGAAACATGCCCACAGTGCGTCTTCTTTGTGTTTACAGTGGTTCTCATCCACCAATCAATGCGTGGCTGCTGAAAACAGGTTAGATTGTAGGCTACACTTCAGCCAAAATTAATTCATTAAAAAAAGTAACGGACAACGCACCATACGGTAACGGAGTTACTTTATTTAAAAACGCGTTACAGTATTAGTTACTGTCAAAAGTAACTGCGTTACAGTAATGCGTTACTGCCCAACACTGGTCATAAGCATACCTTGTATATGAAATATTTCACTCATATATATCTTTATATATTTTATATCTTACATAGTTTATACGCTTTATTTATCTGCCTCTTTTTCCTTGTTTATTTTTCTCCCCATTCTATTCCCTCATGCCGGACAGTACAAAACATTTCACTGCATGTCGTACTCTGTATGTATTTGTCAAATAAAATTTGATTTGATTTGATTTTGATATATGTATACATATGTATGACAGAAGTACAGATTAAAGTGACTCAGTGTGATGTAATTATATTAAAGTTACCATGTGCTTGTATAAAAAAAAAATGTGAAAGTGACGGTTAACCCTCTGGAGTCTGAGGGTGTTTTTGGCTCCTTGAGAGATTTTGACATGCTCTTACATTTGTTTTTTTTTTAGTTGCTTTTAAAATATATTATTAACTAAGGACTTATTACACTGTTGTCAGCACAAACTGGGCTACCATAATATGTAAAAAACTTATATGTGTGTGTTTGTATTTTTGACAAAATAAGGTTTATGTGGTTTTGAAAAGCAAAAAAAAAAATCACTGAAATAACACCACAAAACCTATAGTAAACATGTTTTCACAAGACTTTTTGAGAACAGAGCTTCTAATGTCATCATTTACATTAATCATGTGAAAATCATCCTGCCTGCTCATTCACATTAAACAATACTTTGATTTAAAATTTAAAAGACACTTTCTACATTGAAAGGCCATATGCGAAGAGGTGTCAACATGCTGTGACTGACAGCTTTGTAGACAATGTGTCGCATAATGAGCTGTCGATTACATAATGAGCTGTGGATCCCTCTCTCCACTGGGGTCCCATTGATGTTTGGCGGTTGGTATGACCGCTTCTGCTTCGTGCTGAAGTTCACTATCAACTGCTTAGTCTTGCTGATGTTCATGATAAGGTGTGTTTGCCCACCCAAACGGCTTGTGGTCTGTCAGTAAGGAAGTTGGAGATCCATTGACACAGTCCCAGGACCTCCAAATCAGAGGTGAATATGAAGGGAATTATGGTGTAAAATGTTGAACTATTGTCCACAAACAGCATTTTCACATAATTCCATTTCCTGCACTCCAGGTGGCTCATCGTTGTGGGGAGAAGATGAGCAATGGCGTCCATTCTTTCAAATCACTTCATCACTACTGAGGTCATGGCTACAGGGCAGTAGTCGACAGTGCTGGGGGGCTGTGTTGTAGGGCTGCACGAAAAATTCACGGTTCGGTACATACCTCTGCTGCTTCTTCCCCCAGTGCGAACAGTGCGGCGCTCCACATTTCTTCCTTCGAGGAGGGAGAGATTTTGGAAGCCAGGGAGCCCACGGACTCCCAGCTTGTGCTGTACGAGGATCTCCTGGAGGTAGTGACAGGGCCATGTCCAAGCTTGAGCTAGCTTGGCCGGATGTAAAACAGGAGCAGTGTGCACCCAGCAAGCTGGATGAGTGCTTCCTGTGCCCTTGCATCACAGCCTCCATGCCGGGGCCGGCCTTTTTTCCTGGCTCTGCACACGAGGTGTCCAGGTCCTGGGAGAGCCCTTAATTGGCCCACATCTTCTCCAAACAAACCTCCCTGTATGCGAACGTGGTGGGGATGAAGGCGTGCCGCTATGGGGCGATGCCACGGGTGAAAGAGACGCTAGCTAGCTATCTCTCCTCGTGTGTAGCATCGTCCTTTAGGGCCCCAGTACTGCCCACTAAACCATTTTGAGCCAATTCAGGCAAGGCTTACGCGGCAGAGAATCAGGCTGGGGGTTGCCTCCACATGATGGGTGTGTTGCAGGCATACCAGGCTGACCTGCTGCGGGAGATGGACGGGGGATTCAGCTCTGGGGCTGACGATATTAAGGAGCTATGTCGCACTGCTGACATAGCCCTTAGGTCCACCAAAGAAACAGCTAACGGCGTAGGTTGGTCCATGTCAGCCTTAGTAGCCACAGAAAGGCATCTGTGGCTCACTGGATATTTCCGACAGGGACAGGGCTTTTCTGCTGAACGCCCCGATGCCCCCTTTCCTCCTAGCTTGTTCGGCGATGCCATAGGCACGGTCGTCAACAAGTTCTAGTAGGCCAAAAAAGCAATCGATGGCATTCCAGTGGTATCGTCCCTGTCGATCCCATGGGGCCGCTCGGTGGGCACAGCCACAGCCTGGCATTGCTGGCCATCGCGATGCCTAAAAACAGAGCGTTGCCACCCGGACTCCTCCAACCCCCCCCGAGGTTCTAGGCCCAAGCCAAAAGAGCCGGCCAACCTTAGGGTTGTCCTCTCCAGCAAGCTGGCCGCGGCACGCAGGCCCTGACCAGCAGAGAGCCTTAACCTTAGGAGGACGGTGTACACCTCATTACACTGTGCCCATCCCTCCTCAGCACCACCAGGAGGTCAGGCTGCTAACCCTGCCACAAGATGTGCTTCAGGGCACAGCTACCTCCAGCGGGTGTCTCCGCTGGACGGGCCAGAGTCCAGCCTTGAGAGGTGGGTCCTGTGCACAGAAGAGAAGGGCTACTCGATTCAATTCGGGTCCTTTCCTCCCCGCTTTGACAGGGTGTGTCCCACTCTGGTGGGGCCCGAGCAGGCTCTGGTCCTGGAACAAGAAGTACGCGCTCTCTTAAGGAAAGAGGCCATCAAGGTAGACCCCCCTTTAATCAGAGAGTCTGGCTTTTACAGCCAGTACTTTGTGGTTTCGAAGAAGGATGGGGGGGTTGCGTCCGAACCTAGATCTAATCCTTTGATCCGATCCGAGTTCTCTGGTCTATCAGCTCCTTTTGGGATCAAAGCTCACTCCACTCGGAGTCTGGCGGCCTCTACTGCCTGGTCCGCTGGAGTTCCACTCCAGGACTTTGCAACGCTGTGGGCTGGTCCACCCCACTCCGGTGACGTCGTGCCAGTGACTTGCCAGTGACCAGATTTCACACGTTATTCAGAGCGTAAGCAACACATAAGCGCTCCCAAAGCATTATAATCGCAGCGTCTCATTCCCTCAGTGAACTATGGTTACATATGTAACCTAGAGATGTTTATTGTTATTAATATTTGTCATCAACATTTGAACCGTTTACAATTTAAAATAAAATGACTGCTTGTTTAAATAATATATAGAATAATAATTTATAATATTTTATAAACATAAAAACATTTCAATAATAAATATAATCCACTTAATTGTTCTACTTATTTCAGCATACTTTAATAAATGTCTTAATTTCTTCTATCCTTCATTCATTCACTCCCTCAATATGCAGCATTGTCAGGATTTTCTCCTTTTAAGAGAAATTCTTAAAGCTAGACATAACACCCTAAAGAATCAATTCCTAGCTAGCAGCTAATGCTAGCGCTATAAATACTTTATCATTTTCATGCATGCGCAAAACAAATATTATTCCCGGTATGAAGTGAGTAGCCACAGTGACACTGCACTAACTCTAGCTTGTTTTTTATACCCCTGGCATTGTTGTGTATGCTTTCAAGTTTAATAATAATAAATAAATGGGCTCAAAGTGTGAGGTTAATTGAACTTCGCCAATTAACACTTTCCTGAGGGACCACAGATTGTACATAAAACGGATTGCGGATTGCAAACATACATGTGTACCGAACCAGAAAGCCTGTACCAAAAAATTTCGGCACGAATATGTGTACCGTTACACCCTTAATGTGAACATTTACCACATTATCTGTATAAAGCTGCTGTGAGACAATGTCCACTGTTAAGTCCTATACAAATAAAAATTAATTAAATTGATTATGATAATGCTGAAGATGGTGTCTGTAGTTTAATGATTTTTCTGTTTGTCAAGCTGCAGATGGCTTTAAATCTCACCAGATCGAGGTTTATATGATTATTGTAACTCAACAGACTTTGAGTTCACTTCGTTTTTATTTTGTAACAAACCAGAAAACTTCACTAAACAGCTGTCACTATTTCTGCAATTCCTAATGCATCACAGAGAAAACACAGATTTACTGCATTTCTCTCCATCGCCTCGGCAAGCACACAGTCTCAGTGGAAATATACTAAATTTAATAAGCAATGCTGTGAAGACAAATTTATCTCTTTCGCGCTTCTTGCTCTCTCTCTCTCTCTCTCTCTCTCTCTCTCTCTCTCGCTCTCTTACACACACACACACACACAAACTCATTAACACCACTGTGTTACCTTTTTAAGACCTGGTGGGAGAAAGTGTTTGAATGCCACATCATTCAAGGCTTCAAGTATGTTTAACCAAATTTACTTACATTTATTTGTATAATTGTATCTCATAAAAACACCATGTGGAGAACACGAGGAGAGTGTGAGGAGAATATGAAGAAAACATGAGGAGAAAGTGTAGTGAGAATGAGAAAAGTCTGTGGAAAACATGAAGAGAATGTTAGAAGAGCATGAGGAAAGTGTATGAGGAATATAGTAGATTGTGCTCTTTGTGTTTGGTCTGAATGCAGCTTTCTGTGTAAATCTATCGTCACTGTGGTAACCATTCGTCCATTAGGGAATGCCAAGACTCGGAAAGCAGCATGTCTTTGTTCTGATGGAGAAGAAAAAAAAAAAAAACTCAATCCATTAACCTGAAACACATTAAACTGAAAGCCTCTCACTCTTTCTCTCTCTCTCACACACACTAACCCTACAGTGCCACACATAAATATTCACACTCCTGATCTCTTCCACATTGTGTAGTGTTACACTCGGCTCTGTATTAATGTCAGATACATTTCTTCAAAGCAGAAAGAATTCTTGAGATAATATTTACTGCTATAAGAGTTACATAAATTAAAGATAGTTCAGGATAGTCATTAGTCATACACTATATGCACAAATACTTGGACACCAGCCATAAGTGGTTCTTCACCAAACTGTAACCATAAAGTTGGGGCCACACAATTGTAAAATGTGTCTTCATTTGAACTAGGACCAAATTTGAACCAAACCTGTTCCAGTATGACAATGTTGATGTACACAAAGCCAGCTCCATGAAGATATGCTTTACATAGGTTAGACTACAAGACCTTTAGTAGCCTGTTATAGAGCTCTGGCCTCAAACCTAATGAAGAGAGGTGAAAAGTAATAAATTATATTTACTCTTTTTTAACTTTTAAAAAAGTTTTTAAAATCCATTGACTTTTACTTAAGTATGTTTTATTTGAAGTATTGTACTTCACTACATTTTAAATCACATCATTGCTGAACAGCATTAGGCTTCAGGAAAGACGGACAAACACCAAATAAGTAAATGAAAATAAATAACGCAATAAAACAAAAGTAATGTTTAAAGGTTAGGAAAGCCTAGGAACATCTTTCTGTACAGAATCAATAAAATCTTTTTTTTTAAGTGTTGTAGCAACAATAATTAGATTGTTAGTAAATTTAATCAATATTTAGCAATAATAATTAGATTGTAATAATGAATCGTCTGAGTCGGTTCATTTCAATGATTTGGAGAAACCCCAGCCTGAATTATTCAAAAGGTGAAATGATTTTGTTCTCAAGTTTAAATCACTGACTCAAATAATATGTCGCTGTTTAAGCTAATGTCCGCATTTCTTTGTGGAGTAGCTGTTGCGTAAAACTGATTCGCTTTAAAATCTCAAAATATTTTTTTTACTTAAAAAAAAAAACTTTTTTTTTTTGGAAGAGCGAACAGGAAAATTCCCTGTTTGAGGGTTCAAAAGCAGTGAGTGGAGGCTAATCCCATCAGAACTACGAACACACACTACAGTAATCACATTAAGGTACGTAATTTTTCTGCTATGGCGAGCATTCAGCTCATTCAGTGTGTGAAGTGTGACATGTTTAGTCAGTCTTTCTCCGTTGCTAGTGATAATTTTATCTGTGAGTTATTCTGTCTTTTTGACAAAGAAGATTTTAGCATTAGAGGAGCACATCCAGAGTCTAGAGAGAAGTAGTGAGTGTGAGAGCAGTCCAGGTTCTATAGGGGAAAGTCTGGATGCCCTAGGTGGAGTTAGCATTTCCCCGACTCCGGCATTAGAGCCCTCGCATCGGGGTGAGTGGGAGACGACTCAGCGGCATACTTGCAAAGCCAAAGCTAAAGCTAAGGCTTGCCCACGGGAGCACCATTCCTCTCCGCATCACGTGTCCAGCAGGTTTGCTCTCCTCAGTGAAGCACCCGCTGAGAAACCTGAAAGAGCTCTGGTTATAGGAGACTCTATTCTGTGGCACATGAAATTAGCTAGACCTTTAGGGGCAGCAGCACAGGCTATGTGTATACCGGGAGCCAGGGTGCTGGACATATCAGGTCAGCTTAGGTTTTTAGGAAAGCACAGGTTCTCTAAGATAGTTTTTCACATAGGAGCTAATTATATATGCCTTCGACAGTTAGAGGTTACTAAGAGTAATATATTATTGAGGTGTGTAAATTAGCGAAGGCAATGTCCGATGCTGTAATATGCTCTGGCCACATCCCAATGTGGCGTGGTGATGTAGCCTACAGCAGGTTATGGTCGCTGAACTGAAATGTGGGCTTCATAGATAATCGGAGCAATTTTGAAAGCAAGGCTGGCCTGTTAGAGCGGGACGGCATCCATCCCACTCCCTAAAATGATCAGGAAGAAAAAATTAGCACAGTGGTATAATGATCATACGTGCACCTTAAAACAGACCACTCGGAAATTAGAACGTAAATGGTGTCAAACAACATTGATAGTATTTAAAATAGCATGGAAGGAGAGCCTCCTAAATTAAAAAAAAAATCTCTTAGTGCTGCTAGCTCAGCATATTTCTCCACCCTCAAAGAAAATAACAAGCATAATCCTAGATTTTTATTCAGCACGGTAGCAAAATTAACAGGGAATAAATGCACTGCAATCACATGCACACCATCAATAGGTAGTAATGAGTTAATAAACCTTTTTAATAATAAAGTTGAAAACATCAGGCAAGAAATCCAGACGATTAATATAAATCCAAACTATTTTACAAATAACCCTGTAGAGAGCAGTGTAATTATAAAAGACAATCATTTACAAGTTTTACCACTATTCAAGAGAATGACATAATTTTATTTATTTCCTCATTAAAATCATCAACCTGCATTCTCGATCCCTTGCCTAAAAGTTTCTTCAAACAGATAATTTCAGAGGTAATTGAACCTATTTTATAATTGATAAACTCTTCCATTAGCACTGGTTATGAACCTAAATCCTTTAAACTGGCAGTTATCAACCCCGTAATTAAGAAACTTGACCTTGACCCATGTCAGATGTCCAACTACAGGCCAATATCAAACCTCCCCTTTATCTCCAAGATTTTAGAAGAGGTTGTAGCACAGCAGTTATGCTCACATCTACTTAGAAATATATTTTTGAAATGTATCAGTCAGGATTTAAGCCTCATCTTAGCACAGTGACGGCGTTAGTTAAGGTGGTAAATAACCTGTTATTGGCCTCTGATCATGGTTTTGTCTCTTTACTTGTTTTGCTTGAGCTTGGTGCAGCTTTTGACAACATTGATCATACTATACTGCTTGCTAGACTCGAGAACGATGTTGGAATAAAGGTAACAGCTCTCTCCTGGCTTATAGTAGGTCTTATTTGACTGATCGCGATTAGTTTGTTGATGTAAATGGTGAGTTCTCCACACTCTCTGAGGTAAATTTTGGTGTTCCACAAGGATCTGTCTTAGGCCCACTGCTTTTCTCTTTATATATGCTGCCTCTGGGTGAAATTAAACATAAACATGGTATTCGCTTCCATTTCTTTGCTGAATATTTCAGCAAAGCCAGATGAGAGAGATCAGCTTAAAAATGTTAAGGAGTGTGTAAAGGACATTAGACAGTGGATGCCCAATAACTTCCTTCTGCTTAACTCAGATAACACTAAGTACTTTTACTAGGACCACATGCAGCTAGAAGTAAACTTTTCAATTACGTAGCATCTCTGGATGGTGTTTCTATCCCAGTGTGTACAGCAGTCAAAAACCGTGGTCTGATTATGGACCCTAGTCTTTCCTTTGAGGCTCACATGAATAATATTACCAGGATAGCCTTCTTTCACCTTAGAAATATTGCTAAAATTAGAAATATGATGTCGTTACAGATGCAGAAAAACTAGTTCATGCTTTGTTACATCTAAATTAGATTACTGTAATGCTTTACTGTCTGGGTGTTCAAATAAGTGCATAAATAAGCTTCAGTTAGTTCAAAATGCAGCAGCAAGAGTCCTCACTAGATCTAGAAAATATAAGCACATCACCCCTGTTTTAATCAGTCTACACTGGCTCCCAATCAAATCTCGCATTGATGAAAAAATACTACTACTGATGTATAAAGCACTTAATGGTCTCGTGCCGCAGTATCTGAGTGAACTTCTGTACCAATATGATCCTCCACGCCTACTTAGATCAAAAGGTGCAGGCTATTTGTTGGTACCTCAAATAATGAAGACTACAGCAAGGGGCAGATCTTGCTCTTATAAAGCCCCACAGTTATCCGTGTTCCTATCCAATCAGTGTTTGCGACTCAGACACAGTCTCATTGTTCAAGTCAAGGCTGAAAACTTATATTTATTTAGTCAAGTCTTTTATCAGTAGATTTTTATTGGGTAAAGGAGCAGATCTGGAGGGATCATGGATATATAGTGTTTGGTGAACTGAGATACTTGTATGCTGTTGTACCCTGACTCTCACATGTTCACTCAGGTTTGTTGATCGGTGGTGTGGTGGATCGTCTCCCAGAGATCCCTCATGTCTGTGTTACCTTCAGGTTCTCCCTTTTAGTTATGCTGCTTGCTGGAGTCCCAACTGCACAGTGACCTTAACTTTCACACAACAAGAAGGAAACATAATAATCCATATCCTTCTCTTCCTGTCACCCCTTTTCTCTCTCTCTCTCTCTCTCTCTCTCTCTCTCTCTCTCTCATTCTCCAGAAGTTCCAGTAACCACTGTTCATGCCCCTCTCCCCTCTGTGGATCTTCCCACTTCGTCCAGGCCTGCTTCCGGTTAGTGTCCTCTTCGTTTGGAGGCCAGCTGGGGATGGTTTCTCATCAACGCCTTGGGTGGTTCCATGAAATTCCGGAGTAAGAACAGAAGCTTTGAGGATGGATTTGGACTGTAGTTAATGTCAACAGTCTGCTACACTGACTCAGGGCTACAGTTTGCTTCTGATCACCATCACTGTACCCCGCAACATCGTATATCTGCAATAAATGGACATTCGGTGCAACCCAGATGAGGATGGGTTCCCTCTTGAGTCTGGTTCCTCTCAAGGTTTCTTCCTTATGCCATCTCAGGGAGTTTTTCCTTGCCACAGTCGCCACTGGCTTGCTCATCAGGGTCAAACTTACACTTATAAAGAACATATTCATTTTTATCACCACATTATCTGTGTAAAGCTGCTTTGAGACAATGTTCATTGTTAAAAGCGCTACACAAATATTAAATTAAAGTTATTATTCACTCTTATTGTCTTATTATCACTCACTGAGAGAGACCACACGATAATGTCAATTGTTTTACTGTTTACAGTATGCATAATCTTAGTTAATGTAATAAACTGTTCAAATGTTGTTCTTTATTGTCTCTTACTGAATGCACAATCATTGTTTTGCTTATTGATAATGATTTTTTACATGTAGCAAAAAAGATCAGATAAGTATGGGAGGTTGGCCTTGTGGCACGGAAACCCCTGCGGCACCCCTGGATGCCAGTGATGCAGACCCAGCAGTTCTCATGAAACAAACCCCTGGCCATATTTAAGCGGTCACTTTGACTTCAAGAAAGGCAACAGCTTAATTATGCAGTGTAAGCTGTGTTTGCAGAAGGTGACTGACCTGGCAGCTTATAAAAACTTGTCATCAAACCTGTGTAAGCATGTTGATGTCAATTAATAATATTTATATCTTTAGATGACATAATTGTTGTACTGTTGCTTACATTACTGCATGACAGTGCTAAAATTGGTTAGTACCAGGGTTGTAAATTAATGTAGACTGGGGTGAAAATTGTCACTGCACAATTAAGCTAACACCATTACCAGTGTCAAGATTTAAGTGGCATATGAAATAAATGAAAGGTGTTGTATTTTAGAGTAGATCTGCTGATGTTGCATTAGATTTGAGCGTAAGTGAATATCCAAACACACACTTTTGTTAAAAATGCAGTGTCCAATCAAAGCATTTTGAGTCATCATTGTGGAAAATGCCAGCGTTGTTCAATGCCTTGTGCTCACTGTCTGTATTCTGAATCTGCATTTGTGATTTCTCTCATAATTATAAATGACATTACCACAGGAGATTTTTTTGAAATAAACAACGCTTTTTTTTATTTTCTAATCAGTAGAAATCAGTTAACCAATTCATAAATGTTTTTAAGTTTGCTTTATAGAATACTACTTGTTTTTTTCTTACCCTAGATTATAATGCTAATGATAAAATTGATTCAAATTACTTCCAGTTTTAATGTAAGTAGATATATGAGGCCATATACTGTTACTACAAATTTAGCTATGTTACCCATAGAAGACAGCGGTTTGCACTCTTCTAGTCTGCAGGAGCAGAGCGCAGTGCAGGGACATAGCTGAGAGCCACTGTGTTGATTACAGGGACAGCAACACAGCAAAAAAACTTCTTTAACAGGGATATATATATATATATATATATATATATATATATATATATATATATATATATATATATATATATATATATATATATTTTTTTTTTTTTTTTATTTTTTTTTTGCTGTTTACATGCTCAGTGTGTATCGCTATGCTCTTCCAAACAGGAAAAGTGCTGAGCACTGTCTGCTGCAAGTAATACACTGGCTAGGCATAAATACCTTATACAAACCAACTTCAAAACTTGCAAAAAATTGCATTTTTCACACAGGGCAGGCTGTTTTAACATAGCACCAGCTCACTCTCAACCTCTGCCATTAAACACTAGAAATATTTACTCTCATAGAACAAAGTATTTTGTTCCACATGACAGACAGAGATTAAGTTTTCTAATTTTCAAGTCAGAGGAGTTGATGCTTCTTTGTGGTTTCTCAGTAAAGTGAAAAGCTGAATAAAGGGAGGATGGTAAGGTATTGATGTGTAGAGCTGCAATAACGTAAGTGACAACAGGAACTGACTTGTGACTATAATGGATAAAATTTACATGTCCTCCTTCAATAAATACAAAGTATAATTGTTGGTAAAACACTTTGTAACAGAGACCGAAATAAATTCCACAGTGTACTAGTTCTCAGTGTTAATATTTATTTATTCCCATTTTAATATTTTATTTATTTTTGGGGAATCAATGGGCAACAGATGCCATCTGTCCACTGTGCTAATCTCCAACAGCGTGTTGTGGTGTTATTTAAACAAACAGCTCATGTTGCCACAGCTGCTCTGTATGTGATGAATATGTGAACTAGAAATGCAGCACAAACAGCACTTAGTGATTCATGCTTTTAGCTAAAATAGATTTTGGCAATGAACCAGCATCTCCACACACATAAACATACACACACACACACACGCGTGCGTGGGTTGTATATGATTTATGGTAATCTTTGGCAGCAAGTTGTAATTTGTGGTTCTACAGATGTGAATAAAGGTTATGTATTTTCATATCAGTGTAAAATTTATTTCAGACTGTCCCAAACTACACATAGTATTTATATATAACGAAAATGCATTTTGGGAGTCCACTAGGTTTAAAATACACATTTCGATGGTGCAGGTGATGGTGGTGATGGAGGTCCTCTGTGTTCAGTTAGAGATTAGAGTGAAACTGGGCTGTCCTTCTCCTTGGTGCTGTGTGTGTGTGTAAATGTGTATGAGCAGTCTGGCATGAATAAAGAAGCAATTTGTTGTTCATTGATATCTCCAGGTATGTACATTTGTCTTCTTCAGCAAAAAGACGATCTTCAGAGAGAAAGAGAGAGAGAGAGAGAGAGAGAGAGAGTTATAAAGCTGTAAGGATGTGTGTAGATTTTCATTAGTGGAGACTCATTGTGCCATCGAAGATAGAAGCAGCCTAGCTGAACACACACACAAACAAACAGACAGACACACACACACACACACACACACACACACTCTTCTTCTTTTATTCTTTTTCTTTCGCCTGCTTCCTTTAGGGGTTGCCACAGCGGTCTCCATACTACCCTGTACATCTGCCTCTTTCAAACCAACTACCTGCATGTCTTCCCTCACCACATCCATAAACCTCCTTCCTCCTTACTGGCAACTCCATTCTCAGCATTCTCAAACCATCTCAATCGTGCCTCCCTCACCTTGTCCCCAAAGCGCCCTACAATAAAAAATCTTAGAATCTTGAGCTCCGCCTCCTGTCTTTTAGTCAATGCCACTGTCTCTAAAACATACAACAAAGCAGGTAATTAAACATCATAGTCCATGGAGACTCCTGTCTGACCTCGTCTGTCAACCTGTCCATCACCACTGCAATCAGGAAAGGCTCCAGAGCCGATACTTGATGCAATCCCAACATTTACATTTACATTTGTGGCATTTAGCAGACGCCCTTGTCCAGAGCGACGTACAAAAGTGCTTTGAGCCTCTAGCAATGAATAAATCTACACTGGTATGCTAGATTACAAACTTAATATAAATATAACTCTTGAATTCTACAAAGCAAACATTGAAAAAGTGCTAATTTAAGTGTTTCAGGAAGAGGTAGGTCTTCAACCGTCGGTTAAGGATAGCCAAAGACTCTAGATTCTGTACGGACATCTAGGGGAAGTTAATTCCACCACCTCAGTGCCAGACCTGAGAAGAACCTTAAAGTATACTTACCTCTAATTCTGAGAGAAGGTGGTACCAGTCGAGCAGTGCTGGATTATCTCAGACAGTGTGGTGCAGTGCGAGGTGTGATGAGGAGCTACATTAGCGACATGTGAGAAAAAGGACAGTAGATTGTCCATAGTTACCCCAAGGTTACGAGCAGTGGCTGAAGGGGGGAGCAGAGAGTCATGAAGAGTTATTCAGAGATCTTGACACTCGACACACACACACACACACACACACACACACACACACACACACACACAATGCATAATAATGTTGTTGACTGAACACTGAGATCAGAGAAACAGAAATCACAGTGAGACTTAGAAGCTTTCTGTTTCTGTTTGAGTAAATAATCTGTAGATTGCTGTAGCTGATGATGTGTGAGTTTTGTTTATTTAAGTTCGTTGTCTTTTATAACTTAATACACATCCTGCAAATTATACTGTCTGTAAATTGTTATTCACTAAATCTGATTGGACTTGTTTACATTCACCATACTGCATACTGCACTGGAAACTGCACTACATTCTGCACACTTTACTGACAACTGCACTGTATGCTGCATACTGCACACTGCACTGTACAGAGCACTGTATACTGCACTGCAATACTGCACTGTATATTGCATACTACACTGCACCATATGCTGCATACTGCATTGTATACTGCACACGGCTATGCATCTTCATATGCAACAAACTGTGACACACTGTGTATTTTGACACCTTTCTATCAGAATGAACATTAACTTAATTGAGTTTGACCTACCCATGACCCTGTTGCTGATTCACCACTGTTCCTTTCTTGTTCCTTTCCTTCCTTTCTTCCTTTTTTGATAAATACTACCACTGCAAACAGGTGCTCTGACCCTGTCATCTGTATACTGTGTACTGCTCTGTTAGTTAGTTTCGTGTGTTTGTGTTGTGTGTTTTATATTAGTGTAATGTTAACACACTAGTGTAGTTTATGTAATGTTATAATGTTAAATGTTGTGTAACTGTATTTATTTCATGTCTCTGTGTGTGCATGCATGTATGTGTTTGTTTAACATTGTGGGCCCAGGAGAAAGGTTATATCATTGCACTGTTCACTGTAAAATGCATATGGTTGACATATAAATAAATATTCACTAGATTTGCCTTTACTCTTCTTAATAGATCCTCATGATTCTTGAATGTTCCTTATGTTTCCTGTCAGTCTCTGAATGTTTCTTGTTATTGTTCCTGATTGTCCCTAAAGCTTTTGTTCATGATTCATTCTCACGATTTTTAAAGGTTCCCTGAACGTTCCTTATTGTTCCTTACACTGAAGGTTCCTAATGGTTTTTGACGTTCCCTGAATGTTTGCATGTGTGCCAGTATAATTTATAAACAGTGTTTGTTGATTATTCAAACATATGAACTCATCTGTGCCCAGGATTTCTCTGTCTTCTGTCATCTTGTCTCTGTAAAAGGTTCCATGTAGATTAATTAGTGTAATTGTACTTGAGCCAGAAATAGTCCCAAGATCATTTTCTCTCACAGTTTCTGGGCAGAATGCTGGCCTATAGATCATAAAATAATAAGAGAATGAGCACAATGGGCTCTTTCTGCTTATTATGGTCTGTAACAAATTGAAATTAATTCAGCGAGGGAAATTAGTGTCTCGCCTCTCCTTCTCATCTCTCTCTCTCTCTCTCTCTCTCTCTCTCTTTCTCTCTCACATGACCGCTGCTTTTTAATGCTAGTGGCTAATTTATAACTTATAAAGTCTGCTTTCCTGCTGGGAACGTGGCTAGTGTTAAGCTTTCTGGGTAATTAACAGACTCATGCATATTTGAATATACAGAATTCTTAGTGTTATTTCAGAAATTCTTGAGTAGAACAACAAGAAACATTTTTTTACTGATAAAAAAATAAAAAAATCTGCCTCAGTGCATACACACCTGCTGTTAGCTGCTGATAGCTTGTTAGCTATACATCTAATGCTAATGTTCGTGAATACATTGAAGGTGAAAAGCGAAATCTTTTTATAGATGCTGCCTCTGGGTGAAATAATACATAACATATTAGCCTTTTATTGCTATGCTGATGATACACAATTGTATATCTCAGCGAAGCCAGATGAGAAAGATCAGTTTAAAAATGTTAAAGATTGTGTAAAGGACATGCTTGATAACTTCTTCTCAACTCAGATAAGACAGAACTACTTTTACTAGGACCACATGCAGCGTAAATTGTCAGATGACGTATCATCTCTGGATAGTCTTTCTGTTTCAGTGTGTACAGCAGTCAAAGACCTTGGTGTAATTATTGAATCTTGTCTGTATGTTGAGGATCATGTGAATAACATTACCAGGATAGCCTTCTTTTACCTTAGAAATATTGCTAAAATTACAAATATGATGTCGTTACATGCAGAAAAAACTAGCTCATGCTTTGTTACATCTAGATTAGACTACTGTAATGCTTTCATGTCTGGGTGTTTGAGTAAGTGCATAAATAACTTCTGTACCAGTATGATCCCCCACTTCTACTTAGATCAAATGGTGCAGGCTATTTGTTGGTTCTTCAAATAATGAAGATGACAGCAGGGGCAGATATTTCTCTTATAAAGCCCCACAGTTATGGAACAGCCTTCCAACCAGTGTTTGGGACTCAGACACCGTCTCAGTGTTCAAGTTGAGGCTGAAAACATATTTATTTAGCCAAGTCTTTAATCGGCAGGTTTTTGTATGCTGTCATCCCCTCACTCGCACACGTTCACTCAGGTTTGTTGACAGTGGTGTGGTCCCACAAAGATCTCTCATGTCTGTGTTACCTTCTGGCTCTCTCTTTTAGTTATGCTGCCATTGCGAGTCTTGCCGGAGTCCCCAACTGTCTCTCTCTCTCTCTCTCTCTTCTCGTCGAGTTAAACATGCTCCTAAGGAAACCAATTACCAGTGTTCCTCTTCTCTCCTCGGATTTGCCTGCTCTGGCCTGACCTGCCTCTAGATGGTGTTCTCTTCAATTGGAGGCCACTCTTTGCAGGTGGGAATGTAGAAGAATAGAATAGCGTTTATTTGTCACATATACATTACAGCACAGTGAAATTTTGTTCTTCGCATATCCCAGCTTGCTTAGAAGCTGGGGTCAGAGCGCAGGGTCAGCCATGATACGGCACCCTGGAGCATAGAGGGTTAAGGGCCTTGCTCAAGGGCCCAAGAGTGGCAGCTTGGCGATACCGGGGCTTGAACCCCCGACCTTCCGATCAGTAACCCAGCGCCTTAACCGCTGGAGCTACCACTCCCCCAATGTTTTACATCAACAGTGTGGGGATCCATGAAATTACGGCGGAACCCAGGAGCTTTGAGTATTGATTTGGACTGTACTTAATGTCAACAGTCTGCTACACTGACTCAGGACTACAGTTTGCATTTGATCATCATCACTGCAAACCTTAACATAGTTTAGCTGTAATAAATGGACATTCAGTGCCTCCCAGATGAAGATGGGTTTCCTCTTTAGTCTGGTTCCTCTCAAGGTTTATGCCATCTCACGGATTCGCCACCGGCTCACTCATTAGGGACAAACTTGTATTAATTCTTTTTACCACATTATCTGTGTAAAGCTGCTTTGAGACAATGTCCATTCTTAAAAATGCTATACAAATAAAAATGAATTGAACTGAATTGAAAAGAACACCCCCACTTACAAAACAGGCAATCAGAACACCCCCTCAGACCAAACCAACTAAACAACACCGACTGGTACCACACCCATTCAGAAGACAACCCATCAGACCACACCACCTAGCCCACACCCTCTTAGAACTTACAACTGAGACCACACTTACCCTAGAATACATCCACTTAGCCCACAACCTATTAACTTTTTCCTGTATAGAATTATGATGTTTTGTTTCTTTTCTGTCTTTGTTTCTTTTTTGACTTTGTGCAATTTTCTGCTTGTCCTCGTTTGTCCTGGTCTGTATAGTCTAATTCCCGAGCGGTTGGTGTTTGTGGTGTGAGAGCTGCAGTTGTGACGTTTATTAATCAGCACTACGGCATTGTTCCTCAGGGACGCGACTCAGCAGCAGCGCTGTGGGACGTTTTAATGAGCTCTCAGATGCTTTGTCTGTGCTGAAACAGTCACTGTGTCTGCACTCAGGCTCGGCTCAGTGATGCTCCATCACACAACACTACATGTTACACATTCGTGTACGTGTGTGTGTGTATGTGTGTGTGTGTGTGTGTGTGTGTGTGTGTGTGTGTGTGTGTGTGTGTGTGTGTGTGTTGAAATACTGAGAGCCAGATGTACCTGAGACTGTCACACACACTTCTTCATAATTAATCAGTGCTGCAGCATCAAACACAAACATAATGGATTCATCAAACTGAAAGTGAAACTGGCATGGTGGTAAAGAATTTTCTCAGCTGCTAAACGTAAATAACGAGCGTTAGATATTTCTGTTCAAATCTGAAGCACTGTTTCATACACAAGGATGTGTTTTGACAGAGAACACTGCACTGCTTTATTCTATGTAAATCATCAAAAAGTTATTATTTGAAATCACCCAAATTTTGCAACGATATTTCCTACTTAAATAATATTCAATTTATTAAATACTTTTAACACTACAAATATGTGCCCCCCAAACAAAACTAGGAAAGTTTCTAATGGAACTAGGAAAGTTTCTAGGGAACATTTCTAATGCTATCAAGCTAACTGGTGGTAGAGATATTGGCAAAAAAAAAAAAACACAAAAAAAGGTTAAACATACTGTTATACTGTTACAAAACTATTGGGATATCTATTGGGAGACACACAATTGTACAGAATGTCTTTGAATGCAGTAGCATTAACCTAAACCCTCAGTATCTTTTACCTCAACCCTAATGAACACCTTTGGAAAGAATTAAAGCACTGACTGCACCCCAGGATTCCTCATTCTACATCAGTACCTGACATAACTAACATCCTTGTGGCTGAAGGACCACAAAAACACTCCAAAATCTAGTGAAACAGATTATAACAGTAAATGGGGACTAAATGTAAAATGCAATGTTTTGTCCATATAGTGTAGATAGATAATTCTTTCATTTTTTTTTTTTACATTTAATCCAAACTTTTCTAAAACAACATATTTTCTTAAAACTCAAGTTTCTCTTGCACCTCCTCTATCTGCAGAGTTTCTGCAGGTCTTTATCTTTCTTGCTTTGAATGTTAGTGTCACTCAAATCCTGCACAGAAA